>NW_024963414.1:67401-118741 GCF_019238085.1 Lagopus leucura | reverse complement strand
TTCCTTCCTTCCTTCCTTCCTTCCTTCCTTCCTTCCTTCCTTCCTTCTTCATCCATCCATCCATCCATCCATCCCTCAGTTGGGGATGTGTCCATCTCTGAAGTTTCTATTTTTTCAGCAACACCGAAACTTGTAAAACCAGCCATTGCCCAACTACATCAATAGATGGAGTTTGGAATATGACTCTTAACTCACTCCATGCAGAAATAACAGTGACACCTGGGTTCCACTTGTTTATTCCCTCAGCAGTGCTTCTGATTGACCCTCTTCTCTCTTCTGATTGACTCTCTTCTCAGAGAGAAGGAGGTGGATCTGGAATCTTGCTTTACTGTAAGGTGCTTCATGAGTGATGAGGTGCTATGAGGTACCATCATGGTAGTGAACAGATCCAGGCTGAGAAGTGTTTCCATGGGCACTTCTCACTCCAGCTCTCCTCCGTTCACAGGGAGGTGTTCTCCTTCAGCATCAGGTGCAGAAGAGGTATAAGACGAACAGTGATCCTTTACAGATTCTTAGGTAGAATATCTTTGCACATCAGAAGATAGTGCCCTTAGAATGAGGCTTTCACATTTTAGAGGAATGTGAAATACAATAGGGAACTTACTCTGCATCATTTGAGAGCTAACGCTTCTCTTTCCCTTTGAGTCACTGCAATGAAACGGGTTCTTATGATAGGAAAAACAAAACGCAGCTGAAGGCGCATTGTGTGTAGGACAGAGTAAGGAACAAAAGCCACAATAAGATGTATAGTCTATAAGAATGTGTCAGAGACTTCTCTTATATCTTTCAGATATCACATAGTGATGTAGCAGGCTTCCTCTACTTTTTATTTAGTGATGACTTCTTTATCCAAAGAAGGTAACTCAGAAACAGTTCTCCTCTTGAAGATTTGTATTTTATTCTTAGGAAAGAGCCACAGCAACTTGTTCCAGTCAGTTCCTGTTGTGTCTCCATATTTCAGAACACAGCATTCCTTAAAGAATATTCATCCCGCATTTCTGCAGCCTGAACAATTCCCGTTTCCAAAATGTTGCTCTTCCATCTGAAATTCACGTCAGCCGAGTGAAATCTCAGAGCTGCCACGTCGTGTACAGCTCCTCTCAGACGAAAGCTTAAGCTTCTTCTCCATCACTGCCTCGCAGCTCTGAGAACCGTCCTCTCCGGCTCACATCAGCAGCACCGATTCTTTCCCGAACCACCGATTTCCATTTCCATGGCCGCTTGCAGAGATGAAGGTTCGCTCCCCTTCTGCATTTTCCAGCCGCTCCCCAAGTCGGGTTTCTCCTCTCTTCTCTCTTCCCTCTACCCTCTACTCTCTTCTCTGTCTCCTCTTTGAATTCCCAACACTCTCGCAGAGCTGCAGCCCTGAGCTGCCCTCTGGATAGAAGCGTGAGAAAAGCCAGGAGAATCGTTCCTCACCTTCGGGCTCTCCGTTATACTGCACTTACCGGCCTATAATCCTGTTTGAGGCTTTCCGAGACCCAAACGAGCCTCCTCTCTGCGTTCAGTCCCAAGCTCCTCCGTCTCTCTGCTAAAAGTAAACGTCTTTCTCGCGGTGCTTACCAACCAATGGGCTCTGCCTGGCTCCAGATTCCTCAGGAACGGCGTATGGCATCAGCAGGCAGCGGAAAGCTCGGCTGATTTTCCCCTTCCTTCCCATTCTCAATCCTGCTTTTCTCTCTTGGCGTTTTTCCTGATGGTTCTCCGTGCAGCAGATCCTTTGGAAGGGCTTTGAGCTGGGACGTTATTCCAGTGCAGCCGAGCTATTTCGGCTAAAGATCTCGCAGCAAAAGGCAGCCCGGCAGCATCCGGCTGGTTCTCGGTTCTATCCGCGCTCGGCAGCGGCCAACAGCGGCACTGGGCGTCCAGCACAGGAACTACACTTGGCCACCTGTCGCCAACCTCAGCGCCTCCTCGCAGTTATCACTCAGATCCAACTTTCCACCTACCGTCAGTATTGGCCATTCAGCCATGTCACACGGTACCATCTCTACACGTTTCTTGAACGCCTGCAGGGACAGTGACTGCCCCACATCTCTGGGCAGCCTGTTCCAATCCTCAGTCAGGTCTCATCTGCTAATAGAGCAAATTAAGAAATACTCTTCCCACCTGAAGCACTTGGCAAATAGACACTCTTTCTTAGTGCTCTGCTACTACTCTTAATAGTCATCTGGTTTGACACTAATAATCCAAGCCAGTATGGAACATTCTGTACAAACCAGATGTGAAATGATTTGAGAAAGAGATATTCTGGGCACACATAGGGAGAACTGATTGTGCAGAACATCTTCTGGAAGTCAGGGAGATCATCTGGGAGTTTTCAAGTACACACACAGGCTGCAGGAGGGTGGATGGTGATAGGACAAGGGGGAATGGTCTTAAACTGAGACAGGGGAGGTTTAGGTTGGATATGAGCAGGAAGTTTTTCACACAGAGGGTGGTGAGGCACTGGAACAGGTTGCCCAAGGAGGCTGTGGATGCCCCATCCCTGGAGGCATTTAAGACCAGTCTGGATGTGGCTCTGGGCAGCCTGGTCTGGTGCTTGGCGACCTGCACACAGCAGGGGATTGAAACCAGATGATCATTGTGGTCCTTTTCAACCCAGGCCATTCTATAATTCTGTGATAAGGAGGCTCAGAACTTTGCATATTTTGTTTTTCACAAGAGGATCTCTGTTGTGTGTGTTTCTCCTAAAGTGACACAAAGAACCAATTCAGTATTAATATCAGCACATTTCCTTCTAGGTAGTAGTACTTCCTTTCTACTAATGCCAGCTCATGAGGATATCTGCTCTAAAATCTCTCTTTTGTATATTGCAGCTTTGGAGAATGAAGGGAAATTCCCTGCTTCAAATGGCTTATATTTGTATGCATTCCCAGAGACATTCTGATAGGTGTATTCTCCGGTTTCCAAAGATAATACTGAACAGAAGACACCTGTCAGACATTTGCCCATTTCCTTTGCTTTCTACATCTTTTGGAGGCAAGAAATTCTGATTCTCATCTCTGTGGTCCCAGCAGTCTCAATACTTCCCATTTAAAAATGAGTCTTCCTCAGCTTCAGCACTTTATTTGTACTGATGCCTTTTGAAGCCAGCTAAGTAATTGTTCTCATCACTGTGGGTTTTGTGATCAGTGAGATCCGGGTCTTCCATCTTCATCCTCATCCTCAGTTTAAACACGCAGAAAACTCTCTTCATAAATCCTTCAGACAGCAAGTTTTCACATATCCTGAGATCTCAAGTGGCCCACAAATATTATCTTAGTCTTTGTTTTAGATGCTCTCTTGTCAATCCCCTTGACAGTGGGATTGAGTGCACCCTCAGCAAGTTTGTGGATAATGCCAAGCTGTGTGGTGCTGTCAGCACACTCAAGGGAAGGGATGTCATCCCGAGGGATTTGGACAGACTGGAGAGGTGGGCATATGTGAACCTCATGAAGTTCAACAAGGAAAAGTGTAGTGCCCAACTACACTTCGGGCAATCCCAAACATAAACTCAGGCTGGATGGTAAGAGGATTGAGAGCAGCTCTGTAGAGAAGGAATTGAGGGTATTAATGGCTAAAAACCTCAGCATGAGCCAGCAGAGTGTGTTTGTAGCCCAGAAGGCCAACTGTATCCTGGACTGCATCTGGAATAGGGCAGAAGGGGGCCAAAAGAATGCACAGAGGGCTGAATCATCTCTCATATGAAGAGAAGTGGGGAGCTGGGGTTGTTCAGCCTGGGGAAGAGAAGACTCAGTGGGGACCTTAGAGCTGCATTCTAGCACATAGTGGGGGCCTAGAAAATAACCTCTGGTGGGACGCATTAACGGCAAATGTAGTGGCAGGACAAGAAGTAATGGATTTAAAACAGAGTTGGTCTAGATTAGATATCAGGAATACATTCTCTACTGTGAGGGTGGGGAGACACTTGGCACAGGCTGCCGAGAGAAGCTGAATGTCCCATTTTTGGCAGTGTTCAAGGCCAGACTGGATGGGGCTTTTGGCAGACTGGTCTAGTGGGATCCAGTCCAGACCATTCAACTGTTCTGTGATCTCTAAGTTAATGTCATTTGTGGAGAAATCACATCTATGGACATATTTTTAATGGTTTTGCATCCATTTTTTTCATGTCTACTTCCAGAGTTTTCTGGAGTGAGGTTTCCAATTGACAAGGAGGAGAAAGTGCATGGAAAAATAGCATGATGAACAGACAAGCAGCACAAAATTGCCAAGCAGTTCAAACCCACTGTATCAGTAGTCCCAGCTTTCTATATTTTCTCAAAGCAATAGAGGAGAATAAGATGATTGTAATACTGGAATAGCCTTGAAAAAGAATTCAGGGACAGAAGGGCCACAAAGGCATCACAGGAACAAAGGCAAGAAAATTCCAGCTTGTGGACAAATGCTTTTCTAATTGATTACCTGAAGACTGTGAGTATGAGTAATTGAAGGAGAGCAGTTAAGTGAGAGTAAGAAGCAGAGAAGTATCCAGACTGTATGCAGTTATGGACATGGAAATAACAGATATTATTTTCAATTCACAGAGAAGGGAGGAAAAGACTTGAGGAGAGGTTGGCCTGAAGAAGGCTAACTTTGCAACTGAGGAGAGAAGCAGGACTTGAAATGAGACACTGACTTGGAAGTGAAGGACAGGAAGGAGGAGCGATGATTAGAGGAGAGAAAGATGACATGAAAGAGAACCCTAAAGAAGTTAAGCATAAATCTGCTTGGATGCCAAGATTGATCAAAAAGGGTATGTATTTAGGATCCACCTTGAAGGCAGCTTAGAAGGAGCTTGTCAGTGTAAGATGGTCCTTGTTTCAACTGAGGCAGTGTTGTTGCTGAGCAATGGGAGCACATCTGGGGCTGGATCAGGCCACTCAACAGCAAAGAGTCACCACCATGATGGTGTGGTGGTTGGGGTGGGATGGAGCTGGGACATCTGGGCTGAATAATATCATAAGAGGATTATTCTATACCATGTGACATCATGCAATGAAGTTGTAGGGAGCTGCCTGAGGAAGGGGATGCTGGGCACTGATCAGAGAGGAAGAGCCATTGTGCTGTTAGCAGGGTGTTGGTTGGTGGGTGGCAAGGAATTGCGTTGTGGTTATGAGGTCTGCTCTGAAAGTAATGCTGCCTGTGTTATTATGTTGGCCCATGACATCAGAGGCTGATGGTGGTGGTGTGGCAGTAGAGGTTGAACCTTCCCACCAGTATTCCACTACATTTTGTTGCTGTTTGACAGATGGCAGCAGAATGACACTGACAAAATACCATCTGACATGGAAACCCTGTCATTGCCTATGAAGCAAAAGTATGGAACTGACTTCCTCCATGCGGAAAAAAAATTGCACTCATTAACATTCATCAGTGCTTGCTGAACACTGATGGAGACCAGAGAGACCAGACAGTGAATGTGAGCACAGTGAGGTGGTTGGTGGTGTGTTTCAGCAGTGGTGACATTGTCGTGAAAGACAATTCATATTTTGGATGGCCATGCACAGAGCTGTCATCTCTACTGGCGCAGATTTTTCTGAGTGCAGCATGCAGGCTCTTGTCCATTGCTGGCAAAAATGCAAGGCTAACGGTGGTGCCTACACTGAAAAATAATTGTCGTAGCTGAGAAGTTGTTCTATCAAATAGTGTTACAGTGCTCTTTGTATCTGCAGTTTCCGTGGAAACAAACAGGAGACATTACTTTCAGAGTGACCTACCTATATAATTATCGTTGCATTTTTATTTCAGTCTTCCTTTTCTTAGTAAATAGTTTTTCTCTCAATTCACGTTCTATTTTGATTCCAGTTCTCTCTCTCATCCAACCTGGGAAGGCGAAAGCAAAGCGCTGGGTGGTGCTGAGCTGCCTGCTGGGTTACATTGCAACAAACATCTGTAAGAAAAGGTGGACATTACCTGAGGAAAAGTGGGGTTCAATCAGTTAAAAAGACATGGAAGAATTTAGAGAAAGGTGGGAAGGGCAGCAGATAGAGTTTGAAGTCAAAGCAGGTGCATGGATGTATGAGAACTGCTGAATCACGGCCTGAACCTCTGATTGACCACCTGAGGTGAGCAATGAGTCAACCCTGGGAGCACAGGTGAAGACAATTCTCTTGTGCTACCAGAAGGTGTGGAGCCTGGCTGACTTTAAGAGCTGACTACCAGTAGGGAAGGATCTCTTTTGGAGATTGCTCCTGTTGGAGTCTTTTCAGCATGCCCAGGACAAGGGTTAGCTTTCTATCCGTTCTTCTTTAGTGTGATTACCTGTTTAGCTTAGCTTTCTTGTATTTTTCTTAATTATAACATCTGTATGTTCATTGATTATACAATGGATCAGAAAAGTGACAAAGTGCACATAATGAAGGAAGGAACAAAACTGTTAGAAGAGAGAGACAGGAAGAGACAAAGCTGAGGTACAGTCCTGATTTGTGCCTATCCTTGCCCCATTCTCAGTGTTTGGCTCAGGATCTATTCTCTCTTTCCACTGAAGAGCAAGAGAATTAGCAAAAGTAGCAGCAAAACAAAAGCAATCCTGCTACTGTAGCCAGTTTAACAGGATGAATTGCCCAGACAGAGCAAGCAGCAGTGTTTGGTTTCCTAAATGTCCTTAGGACAAGCTTGGGTCATCTTCAAAGCAAGTTCTCCAGACCCTTGGATTTAATTCTCAGTATTAAACCCATAGCATGAGAAATATTGAGGAAGAGGAAATACTTGGTGTCGACCCACCTTAAAAGGAACTCAGTAGTACAGTGCAACTTCATGGGCAGGGAAGTCACTGCCTGGAAAGGAAGCAGAACTTCTGAGCAAAGGCTTTCAAAAGAGACACAGATAGAAGGGAGCTGCTGTTTTCTCATGTCATAAATGAACACAGACTTAGTTCAGCACGGCCCAACTTACTCCAACCCACTTACATGTACTGTTTCTGAACCTACAGTGACTAGTGCAGTGGTTTGCTGTTGGGAAGGGGTCAGCTTTCAGGGGCTTTTTGTAAGCCGAATCCAGCTAAAATGGTAAAGGGCAGTTTAACCCTAGCTCAAGGGAAATCTGGCCTTTTTCTTTGCAGAAGCAATAGAGATTTGTGTTAGGAAAACTTGGGAGACTTTATATACCTTCTATTTCTCTGCCCTCAGTTGTGTTTTCCTCTCATACAATGCATCCAGCAGCAACTGCAGCCCAGGCACCCTCCAGGATCACAGCAGCACCCCTGTGTCTCCAACAAAACTAAACCATTCCTAGAAATGCAGAGTGACCAATGAACTTAGTAGTACATCTCTGACACAAAGCAAGTGAGGTTTAGGCTCTGAGTATGCTAAGATAGCCTGGTATCTTTGCTTTGTACACTGGCAAAACTGAACTGGGCAAAGCCATCTTTCTTTAGGAGGATGTTTTGACTTGCTTTGCTCTGCTGACTAATGACACATGGATACTCTGAAAGAAAGGAGCCTCCAAGAACAGAAGTCATCCACCCTAGGGGGAGAAATCTAGAGTTCATTCACCTTTTAGGTGACAGACGTACTTGAATCAGTATCACATTTACTATTGGAATTGGCACACTGGCAGTGAAAAACTGAATGCAGCTTAATGCATGCACATACACACACACAGAGAATTAATCACTACAAAACATACAGATAGGAAAGGAGTGTGTTTAACAGGTATTGCTGAAGGAGCATCATAGTTAATTTACTTTCCAAAGAGTTTCATAGAATGGCTTGGCTTGGAAGGGACCTCAAGGATCAAAGCTCCAACCCCCTGCCACATGCAGGGCCACCAACCTGCACATTCAATACCAGCCCAGGCTGCCCAGGGCCCCATCCAACCTGGCTTTGAACACCTCTGGCGATGGGGCATCCACAGCCTCTCTGTGCAGCTGTTCCAGCACCTCACCACTCTCATATTAAAGAGCCTCCCTCCTGATATCCAACCTAAAACTTCCCTCCTTTAACTTCAAACCATTTTCCCCCTTGTCCTGCTATTATCTACCCTTTCAAGGATTTGTACCTGGACAAGTGCAACACACCTCATAGCTCAAAATTCTTCAGCTGCTGGCTTGCCAGTTCTGGAGAAAAAAAATAATGGTTTCTTTTTATATTGAAGTTTCTGCATTCCATCAGTAGAAAAAGACTTGTTGATTGTCAAAGAAAAAAGAAAAAAAGAAAAAAGAAAGAAGTCTGGCAAGAAAGTTATGAGACTTGGGCACAACCAACTCTGGGAATCAAGAAAACGCAGCTTCGGATCGATCAGAAAGTCGATCCCTGCCCTGAGCTTCCCAGGATGGAGCAGAGGCAGCGGGGTTGGAGCTGCTGCCCCGTCCCTGGCTGGGCAGGAGGCGTCCTGCTGCAACAGCCGCTGTGCTCCAGCGGAGGGCAGCAGCCACCAAGGAAAGAAAGTGAGCCGCGAATCTGCAAGTCACGGAAAGGAGGGGCGGAAAGAGGCTCGGAAACTACCGGGCTTCTCGGCATTCTGGCTTCTGCTAGGGGAGGCTCCTCCGGAGAGAGGCGGGTCTTTTCATCTCTGCGTTCATCCATCCATCCACCCGTCCATTGGCCTCTTCCTTGCAGGAGCTGCCTGCTGTGCTGCTCAGTGCCTGGAGGAGCAGAGAGTGCGCTCAGATCTAGGGAAAAAAGCACACACTGAGAGTTTGAAACTCAGAGCAGGAGGCCGGAGAGAAACGTCAATGATGGGGTCATTAGTGAGGCTTCGAGGGGGAACCTGGCACTCCAAAACGAGCTGGTTTTTGGAGGGGATGTAGGTCATGGAGCAGTCATGGAGATCATTTTAACCCTCAGGGGCCTTAACTCTGGCTTCCTGCCCTTGCTGTGGATCAAAAATGAAATTAAAGCAGTATTGAGCAGTGTACTGGTTCTCTCCAGCACTGGGACTGCAGGGCAAGTGGGGACAGCAGTCAGCTTAAAGCCTGGGAATCAGGGATTGTCGCAGGAGACACCAGAGCTGAATAATCCCTTGATTTCCTTTCCTGCCAAACCAGAGTATGCCCAATGCATGTTTGGTATGGCTTGGGCTGCGTTAGACCTCTTGTTCAACAAAAGTAAGTCTAGTTAAGCAGATATAATTTAAACTTGAATGTGAAGTGTGTTTTGTATTGTGTTGGAGGAAAATTAAATTGCATCTCCTGAACCTGGTGAAAAGCATTAGCTTTTTGACTGCAGATTTCTTTAAGATCACAGCATTCTGTTCCTGCCATGTTTAAGTAACTTCTTTCTTCCTTTATGTGCTCAGATGGAGTCCAGAAAGTTGTGATCCCATCTCTGCCTTCTAGAAGGGGTTTGGATCAACTGACATCTAAAGGGCAGGCTGTGCAGAGCCTATGCAGAATGCAGCGCTGCAGTGCTGCTGTGCAAAGGTCAGTGCTTTCTGTTTAAAACTCCACAAGGGAGAAGAATATTGCATTATCCCTCCCCTTTTCCTTTTTTCTTTTCTTTCTTTTTCTCTTTTTCTTCCTCTTTTTCTCTTTTTCCGTTTCCCATTCTTTTTTTTTTCCCCATTCTTTTTTTTTCCCATTTTTTTTTCCTTTTTCCTTTTTCCTTTTTCCCATTTTTCCATTTTTTCCCCGTTTTTCTGTTTTTTTTTTTTCTTGTTTTTTTTTTTTTTTGTTTGTTTTTTGTTTTTTTTTTTCCCATTTTCTGTCTAATAGGATTCAAACTGCCCTCTGGATATCAGCCTGTAGGAACTTTGACATGCTATTGGAAGTGCATCTTAGCCTTCCTCTATAAACATGCACTGTATTCAATACCACAGTTGTGGTAATCCACAACTTCATCAGTATCTTTGCTTCCTTATTGATTTCTTTCATTTATGTCATTCTATTGATGGAGACATGAATCAAGGTAGCTAAAGAAAGAAATGCTCTGCATAAATGCCTGCACAGCAGCCATACAATCATAGAATAATCATAGAATGGCCTGCAAAGGAGCACAGTGCTCATCCAGTTCCAAACCTTGCTATGTGCAGGTCACCAACCAGCAGCCCAGGCTGCCCAGAGCCACATCCAGTCTGGCCTTGAATGCCTGCAGGGATGGGGCATCCACAGTCTCCTTGGGCAGCTTGTTCCAGTGAACCATGGTTGCAGTGAGCCATGGGTGACTCTGGGACAGCTTTAAGAATGAATGCAGGCTGCCTGTCTGAATAAGGAATATGTCATGTGAGAGTCCAAATCTAGATTTGTATACTTCTGAATATATGGAAGAAAGAAAAACAATCCCCCTAAAGAAAACAGCTGTGTGCGGATGCACCATCATCTGCCATTCAGAGGGTAGCACTAGTGTTTAGAGTACAGTAACACATAGATGTTCTTTACCCTGTTACTCAGTAGATGGAGTATGAGCTACTTTTACACGAAGCACTAGAATCCTTCCTGCGCAGTCGCTTTGCTCATGAACACCTCCCACCAAATACACACATCAAAAAGGCATCAGAGAAAACTATTTGCCAAACTCTTTAGGCTGAACAGAGCAAACCCATGCAGTGTTTCTTTCTTTCTTTCTACACAATCTCCATTTCTTCGTGTGCATGCCTCTGGAGAAAAGCATGGAAAAGATCAAGCTGGATGCTGTGTGGCATCACTGAGATACAGAAACACGGGAACACAGCAAAAATTTTCCTCAAGATTAGCATACAAGCATACAGAAACAACAAAAACAGGGCTTTTAATCTACATAACGTTCAAACATGTCTGATGATGTTGTCTCTCAAAATCTGAGGTTTTTAAGTTGTTCTCTCTCACACAACATTAATGGCTCAAATGCTGTCTTTGGAACAGTGAGCCACAGCTGGCTGAAAACTCAGCTTCCATTAGGAAATATTTGATATTCTCCAGTGTGTTGCAAAGAATATAACATAGAAAAAAACCATAGCAGATTGTGATATGTGCTACTGCTTTCTGCTGTTACCTAGAAGCCGGCCATTTGCTGTCTGTGGATTGAAATCGAGGGGCAGCATCAGCACAGCGCACGCGCTGAGTACAGGATCCAGGAGCAGCAGTGAGACAAGAAGCAGAAATCTCAGGCAGAGGGGCATGAACTGTCATGGTTCCATTGCAGAGGTGAGCACCAGGAAATGCAGTCTGCTGGAAGAATCCCTGAGTGGGAGATGTGTTATGTAATGCGCTGCTGTGCTGTGTGTTGTGGGAAGCTTTGAAGGCAGCTTTGCTTTGTACTAAGTTTGCTATTAAGAGGAATAACTTAGTGTTATCTAGCAAAGAGAACACACAAATGACAGTCAACTATCACAAAGTTGGGAAGGAAAGAGAAGAGAGTGTCAGAACTAGAATACACTTGTGTGAGCTGAAGGAAAATGGTCAAATCAGAAAAATCTTTTCATCACATCAAAGCAACAGCAGCAACCAGCAAACTGGTGCAACAAATAAACCAGTAGAGTATTCAAACTGATACGAGTGGTCAGGTGGATTTCTTAGGAAGGCTGAAATGGTGGTCACACAGAAGTTCTCCCTGCATCATTTGTGATTTCACATCAAATTGTGAAAAAGAACGAAACCCCTTCCCATTAAATAGACATTTGCCCTCACTTTTGAAATCAAAACGTGTGGTATTACATACAAATAAGGTCAAGCTTAAAAACTGATTTTGTTGTGAGTTAGTTAAATAGTGAAAGACACTGAGGGTAGATCAGGGCAGTGAAGATACCACATCCTTGGCCCATGGAAACAAAATCTTACCAGTGCTCTGGAGCTGCCTTAATTAACTTTGTGAACAGATGCACCTTTTCTGCAGAAAATAAAGGTAGAAATTCACCAATTTTGTTCAAGTAGGTGATATTCTGAACTGTCCTGCAAGGACAGGTGATCCCACTGCGAGTCCCATTTCCTCACCACAGTTACATTGGCTGTTGTTGAAGAGCAAGATATTTAAGCAAACATTCAACCAAATCAGACAGTAGACTTCAGTTTGGCTCTTTTCTTGCAATTAATCAGCTGAACATCACTGGAGGCCAAAATTTGCAGCTATTCAGCAAGTGTAAATTTCTTATCCATTCTTTACAAGATGTTTATAGGAGTTTAAACTTGAAGTCACAGTAGTTACAACAAAAATGATCATCATTCTTTATGAAAAACATGCACAGTAGTGATGAGATAGCCATGGTAGTGAAGTTTTTCCATTTCTCATCCTGTGGGTCCCCTCACTTGCTGCTCCATGAAACACTTACATGTGATTATGAAATATTTAGCTGGTGGATGTGCCAGTGCTGAAGAGCACTCTGGCCTTGCCTTTACTGCTCTCATCCTGCCAGTGCTTTAGAGACATCCTGGCTATTGTCATGGATCCTGTTAACCCCAACCCAGAGACCCCCAAATTTACCATTGCTCTGCTCCTGCCTTTCCTCCAGCACTGGGAAGTTTTCCATTAGAAGTATTACGGGAATGCAACATCAGAATCTGATTTCTATAAGGGATGCTGTGTACAAAGCACGTCAGGAGGTTCTGCTGGAGTGACCTCTGCCACCCTTCCTAGAGGATCCCTTGTCTATTCAATGCTTAAATAGAGGTGCTCAGTGCTGTTTAAGATAGCATACAGCATGATGTACCTGGTATATATATATACACACAGTATGTAGGATGTCTGGGCTAGTTCTTCAGTGCCAGGAGGACGTAGATCTCCAGTAATTCCTGTGTTACACCCAGAGTTACATTGTCCAATTTATAGATATTCTGATTACTTCTCCGCACAGCACTGGCTGCCAACCAGCAGATGAAGGAGGCTGACAGGTTTCTTGGGCTTGGGCCCAAAGGCAAAGAGCAGAAATCCCAAACAAGGGAAAGGAAATACCCTCAGCTACCAGGAAGCAGAAAAAATGAACAAATTAACCCTTCAGTTTCCCACTGTCTCATCTTTGTTTTACTAACTTCTCACGGATAGTCCTCTCATTGTGTGGCACCTTCCAGTCTCCCATGAGGAGAGTGTGGCTTAATGGCATGTCAGGGAGATTTGATATCTTTTTCTGACAAGATTACAAATATGTAAGATAATGGAAACTGCTCTGTTGATATAATATAATTAAATTCTTATAAGGCCTGATTTTCTGCTTCCAGCATTCAGATAAATAAGTGAAAATAACAGCACCATGGAAAATCAGAAGCGCATGCCCAGAATCGAATTTAATCTGCCTATTTGGTAGCCTCAGTGTGATCAGTGGTGATGTAACAAATGAATGCAGCGAGACGAGTAGCGCCCTGTAAAGACTCATTTCTTGTGCCTTGCCTATGTAATATTCTTATTTAACGGTATGGAGAATTAATGTTACACGTTTGTTCCTGGGAAGTTTTCAGATCATAAAAATTTGGGATGGTGATGAACAAAAAGGCCAAGGAGTGTTTCAGAGAGCTGTGAAATGCTTGGTATGGCAGAAAAAAAATAATCAAATAAGGCACTTTTTAATATAATAAAACACAGTATCATGCCTGCAGGAACAAAGAATCACACACAGACTGTCTCTGGACAGTGGTCCAGGAACTATCAGCTCTGGATAGATTAGAAATGTCTGTAGGCAACCTCTTGAGGACTGAGTTGTCCTACATTTTCTCTCTCTTTTTTTCCCTTGAAGTCAATAGTAGGTGTCTTTGTAGAGTTGGATTGTAATTTTATCACAAGGTAAAGATCCTGTTACAGGGATCAGTGGGTACAAATATATCGAATACACAAAATTCATCTTCACAAAATTCCTCCTGCACCTGTGAAATGTATCCATCGGTATCCAACATACTCCAGGTTATGTATTATGTCTTATCTACTTAGCGTATCCACATTGCATTCCCAGATATCATTGTAAAAGACAAACGAAAAGTGGGACATTACAACTATGCATCTATTAGTTATCAAGACTATGCTTTCTTTATTTATTCAACACAAAGGTTCCCTTGGAATTACATTTTAAACAACACAAGGAACTGAATTCAGCTTTTGTTCACCTTTGTGTTGCTAGCAGAGTGTTGTGGTTTTGGTTGGGATAGAGTTAATTTTCTTCATGATGCCATACAACCCTGCATTTGAAATTTTTGGTGCAAATAGAGGTGATAATACACGGATGTTTTAATTGCTTCAGGGCAGTGCTTGCACAGAGCCAAGGGCTTTTCTGCTTCTCATGCTGCCCTGCCAGCAAGCAGGCTGGGGTTGCACAGGAAGCTGGGAGGAGACAACCAGTACAGCTGGCCCAGACTGACTAAAGGAATATTGCACATCATATGACATCATGCTCAGCAATAAAAGCTGGGGTAAGAAAGCTTAGGGGGACATTTGGAGAGATGGCATTTGTCTTCCCAAGACACCATCATGTGTAGTGAGCCCTTCTTTCCTGGCGGCAGCTGAACTGTCAATCTGCCTGTCAATGGGAAGGAGTGAATGAATTCTTTGCTGTGCTTTGCCTTGTGTGCACAGCTTTTGCTTTACCTATGATCAGTCACAGTCTTCATCTCAACCCATGACTTCTTGAAATTTTACCTCTCTGATTGGCTCCCTCACCCCATGTGGGGAGAATGAGTAAGTGACCATGTGGCTCTGAGCTGCCTGCTGGGTTTAAAACACAGCATAGTATTAAATAAAACTAGAGATCTTCATAGAAGTTAATAAAATAACAAGGATTAAGATCAAACTTCAGACCTTTGGTCTGAACAGAAGTCTTTTTATTTCAGATTGAGACATATGTGAGCATCAGATGTTGCTTTCTGGGAATCCATTTCCCACAGGACTCTTTCCAATGAGTCTCACCTTCATGTTTTCTCTCGGGGAATGCATACACGTGTATTAAGAATACAGACACACATATACAGATTGTTCTGACATGTTGGAAACATCACTTTTCAATTCCAATTGTTTTCTGAAGACCAGATGTCCTCCTGGTCCTCTAGCTTATCTTTGATTTTGCTTTTCTCCAATGTAGGACCAGCTCTGCTCTGTCTGCTTGGCTGAAGTGTTGATGAATGTTCATTTGCAAGATCATCTGATAGCTATGCTGGTCTTAGTAATGTCTGTGTCCAGCTACTTCCCTATCTGCCATTTCATATTCTGAGATGGCAAGCTTTCAGAGGGTAAATACCAATCTGATGTCTTGTACTTTACATTTCCTATTGCACCTATCTAACAGGCAGTGAAACCCCCCTGAATCTCATTGGAAATAGTGTTTTCTAGCAATAAAATTGTAAGTCCTCTCACTTATATTAGGAATATGTTTGATCTATGTTCAGTGAAACTGCGAACTAGGGATTCTTACAAATCCTACATTTGTACCATTGCTTCTAAAGTGAAATGTGAGCTTAATCTGCCTTAACTGGAGTAGGACAGCCTTTGACATCACCTTTGTCACCACCTCACCTGTGTCCCATGGAGCAGTGTGTTACCATTTTCTTTTTAATATCTCTCTACTTTTAGGACACTTCTTGTAGACCTGAAGTCCTTCGCCATGTTTCACTCCAGGACTTCTTCAGCTACTCTAACTTCACCTCTGCACAATCAAGGCCTGCTGATGCTCCTGTTGAATAGCCTTTCTTCACTCTCACTCTATGTGTAATTCCATCTTGTCTTTGAGCACAGCCAGAACTTTGCTGCTCACCTATGACTCCTTTTATGTGGGATGTCTGCTTGCTTCCCTCCCTGTGTGTGTGTGTGTGGGGGGGGGGTGGTGTGGTGAAAGTGTGCACCATATTTCTGTTTTCTCACATTCTGTTTCTGATTTCCTCATAACTCTTGACTCATGTCCTTGAGCTCTTTGATCACACTATATTTCCTGTCTTAAACAAAGAATCATTTATTGCCAGGAAACAGTCATGGACTTTTAAAATCATTTCCCTTTTATGCAGAAAGCCAAACCTCTGGGCTTTAGCTTCAGGACATAGAAGCTCACACAAATGCAGGAACTCATGCCACCAGAATGTCTTTGGTTCCCATTCCCCTGCTTGGCTCAATTTTCAGTTCCCATATATCCTGAAAGTCTGTAAGGATACACATTTTTTTAACAAGAAAAGCATTTTCCTGGTTCCAAAAGTCTGTTCTGTGTTTTCTCTTCATTAATTGTAAAGATAATTGCCAGTGGATTTAGAAGAACACACATGCCTCGTCAGTGGTACAAATGTCTGTACTTCTCAGAGAGCCTCAATTTCATTTTCCACAAGGCAACGATAACAAAAGCAGTACACTACAATTCTACAGAGTGCTTAAAACTTGGCTGAACCTGCAGGCACCATAGCAATTTTTGAACCACGTCCCTCTGCTGCTACTCTCCTTCCGTTTGTCTGAACAAACGTTTCAGGGTTATTTCTTCCTTTGTTCTTTTTCCTTTAGTAAGAACCACAGTACTACAGAATATTGATTCTCTGCCATTTGCAAGGCCTGATCTCCTATGAGATGATGTTGCAAAACAGCTTAATGCTTATTTTGGAGTTTATTTTGCTGCCCTCAGTGGACTTTCTTTCCACTTGTCATCAGTAATACTGGGGGTGCCTGTTTAACAATGACCTTAATTCACTCAGAAGCATAAAGCTGGAATTCAGTATTTAACAGCCTTCTGTCATTCTCCTAATAAGCCCAGGAATCCTCTTTAACTACATGTGATTCAATTTATAATGAAGCATTTTAAAGAGAAAGACAAATAATCTCCTTGTAAGTAAACCCTGGGGGCAGGATGTTGTGGTATCACAAAAGTATTGGGAAAGTTTCTAAGGAACATGACCAGGATGTGAGTAAAATGGAGTGGTAGTGGAACGTTAATGTTTACTCCTTTGCAGGGCTATAACACATAATACATAATAACACATAATAATAGGAACTGGGAGGGATGATTTAATGTATTAACTGTCCAAACAGGAATATTTTATGCACAGAATTTCCTCAAGGACAGGCCTTACAGCTGTAGCTCCCACAGACTAACCAAAAAAAGGGTTCTGGTGCAGGACATCTTCACTCACTTCTTGTGCCCTTTGCTAGGGACAGCATTAACTTATCTCCCAAGAAAATCATAGCATTGTTTGGATCTGACACTGCTGTTTCCAGTGTCTTGTATCTTTGATTCTCAGCTCTTTTGTATTAATGATAGTGAAGTTTGAGGAGAGTTCTGAAAGATATTTCATAGCCACGTACTAGGATGCAAGGGAGATGTGGGAGAGAGTAGGTAACCTCTATATATTAAAAAGAAAATCAACACAAAACCCTCAAAACTGAACTGTTTCTACTGATATCAACGAGTCACTAATCTACATTTGTTATCACCTGGTTATTTACATGTTGAGCATCTATGTTGCCAGTAGAAATGTGAAACACCATCTTTTGGCTTTCTCATTTGCTCCCTCAGCTGCTCTCTCATTTACTGACATAGCAGGTACCCCAGCTAGCAGCTATGGCCTTTATTTCAAGGTGGTTCAGTAGAGCTGATAACACACAGACAGACCTGGGGGAGCAGGTGAAGGAGAGCAGTCCAAAGGCAAAAAACTTCTCCACATCATCAGAGTTCAAAAACCCTCATGCAAAATAAAAGAGGTTCATCCCAGACAGAAATCTGAAGTAGTTATTGCTGCTTAATGATACCGTTACATCTTCACTAAGATCAGGAGATAGACACTGGAGGAAGCTGCTCTTCGTTTGGATTGACCCAAGTGAGAATGCTTTGAATCCTTTGGTTTCTTCATGACATCCTACAACATGTTCTGATGCATAAAACCTTTCCCAGTCACTTGGCTGTGCGCCTTTCCATGCCTTCTATGTACTAAAAAACATGCATTTGAATCAGCAGTCTAGTAAACTATGTGCTGTATTAAAAGAGAGGGTAGCAGGGAGCTCTGCTTGCTTAAAGGGGGGCCTTTATACATAAAATAAATACCATAGCAATTTTTTCATAATGTACCTTGTGCATTATTTTTTTAGAAACATTAGAAACTCACAAGGTACTGATAAATATAGTAGGCAGGATCTGTAAGAAAATAACACTTTCCCAAATCCAGTCTCTTAGTTTACTTCCTTCTGATATTTAGGGACACCTCCCACCTCAAGACATCATCCATAACATTCTTACTCAAAGAGGTGTAATAATACCATGCCTTTCAGGGGTCATGAGTGACACTTGGCACTCTGGAAGAAGATGTACTTAAAGATACCCAATACTCACACAGTTTTAATGATGTAATTACAGTTTGGGTTATTAGAGGATGTATGCTGATATTTTTAATTTGTTATGATGACAGCAGTCACAGTGATCAGTCTATTGCATAATTTAGTTACTAAATCTTAACATAAATCAGATGCCTTTGAAAATTAAAGTTTTACTCACCGGTAAATGGAGTTAATATCTCTTGACATGAAGGAGAAACCCTGGGAGATGCTCCTGCCCAAGGCAAGATTGCTGCTGTGCAGCCTGCTGGTTCAGCAAGGAGAACTCCAATTAGGCCTTCTCTGACCACTTTATTTATAAGATAAAGTGATTGGCTCATATTCAAGCTTACAATCTTACCACATTTCTTTCAGCCACTTCATGTAATTTGTTGTTCCTCTATGAGAGATCTCAATACATCACCTGTACGTGGTTATGACCATCAGCACCCACCTGGTGGTTTAATATTAATGAGCTGTCTGGTCCAGAGAAAAGTCACACTGAAGCCTACTGTGGTTCCTAAGCCTGAGCAAGGCTTGTGTCAAATGCAGGAACTGAGCCTATCTGTTACAGCAAGACAGCTGTGCAGCTTGGCAGTTTCCTAGATTGGTGCTTACTGCTTTTTCTCATATATTTCTTTCTGGCATCCACTGTAAATTTAAGAAGACAGCAGGTTCAAATACACTCTTGCATCTCTGTGCTTTGTTTAATACAGTGAACTGCTAGCAACTTTCCTGTTTTCTAAACAACAGACATGAAGGTTTTCTAATATTTTTAATCAACTGCAGTTCCAGGTCCATCTGTAATTCTGGCTGATTTATACTTTTTCTGTTTCTGTAATATCCGTTTTAAAACAAATGGATGCCTACATCACACAGGGTAGCTAAAGCATTATGTGTTCATAAGCTCAGCCAGTCCAAAGAAATATTATCAACTGATAAAAGTCTTGAAGGAAATTAAACATGAGGAAAGAGAGCTAAAAATGTTTTGCTTAGGAAGAAGGAGATGAGGAGGTGTGATAAAAGTCTGCAAAAAACAAACGTGTCAACAATGAAGCATGAACTAGCAGAGGCACGGGGCTACCAACCCAGCCATGCGTACAAAATGGCTCAGGGGAAGATGTAGGCTGTACATGGAGGAACAATTGGGGTTTATTTACATATAGATCCCTGTAAGTCCAAGCATAATCTCCATATAAAATCACATTCTGAAGTCGATTATGGTAGAATTTTGTTCTTAATATTCTGGATTAAAACTGAGAAACGGACAGGGGAAGATAATGATCAACATTCTTGACCTACTTGATCATTTGCCTTCTAATAACTGTCTTTGAAGTGAGAAAAATCCAAGTTTACAGAGATGTTCTTAAAATTTAAGAGAAATTGCTGTAGTAACTAAAAGAAATTAGCATTGCTACTATTAAAATACCAGGTTTAGCCTCTGCCCAACAAAGATAAGGAAACACATGAATGAGATACTGAGTTACACCTCTTTTTCATAATTACACCTTGTGTTACTTGTGTCATTTATTAATTGCTCATGATAGTGCAGGAGAAGTTTATACCATCTCCATCAAGTATACAATACTTTTTTTTTTTTTTGACAAAGAGCCCATGGTCTGACTGTTCTGCAGCAGCCATGATATCAGCCATCGCTTAATAACAGCATTTCATGACAAACAAGAACATACGTGGGAAACTCTGAGGAAGTCTGATCATTAAAGCAAGCAATTTTCCCCCAAAATAGAAATTATTATCATTTTAAAAAATAAAATCTGCTGAAGGAAACTGGGATACTGCAAGGTCAAAATAAAAATGAAAGAAGGAGAAGGAAAAAGAAAGGAAGAAGGAAGGGAGGAAGAGAAGAAGGGAGGCAGGGAGGGAGGAAAGGAGGGAGGGAGGGAGGGAGGGAGGAAGGAGAGTATTCAAAAATTAAGCAAGTATGCAAAATGAGAATGACTCCATCCCAGAATCCCGAGGCAACTGCTAGAAAAACTGGGCCAATATTAGCATATGTACTCAGTACACTCCTGGAAGCAAAGAGATGTTTGGAACAATTTTAATACAACACCTGTCTTGTACACTAAGGAAAATACAAGAATAAAAAAATGCAGGTTTAAGACTGGAAGGGTAACAGAGGACACCATTAAGCCTAGATGGAGCAGGCCAGCTGGACTGTTATGATTTAATTAAGGAGAGTTTGACTCTGTGGGATTTACACATGGGAGGTTATTCCTATCAAATCTGACAGAATTTTTCACAGTGGTAACAAATATCACAGAAGGAAACTGTGGACATAAAACTGATTTGACACAGTACTGCATACTGTTAAATTAGAAAATATAATGATTAAGGAATATACTGCATGAAAAGCTTGCAAAAGGAAAAAGCTGTCTTTGAAATGAAATACATGAAATTGAAAGATAAAATGTAGATCAAATTTTAATTGGTTCAGCTTCATCAAATTAAATGTAGCATGTCTACCCCCAATATCTTTTGCCCTACTAATCATAGAGGCATAATACACCACTTTTAATTAGTTTTACCAATTTCATGTTTTGCTGCCTCATCTGCTGCTTTAAAGGACATAAATGGCACACTACCTGTATATGAGTAATGCTTTGGAATCAGTGAGTTACCAAGGTTGGAAAAGACCTCTAATATCGTCCACCTGTTACCAGTATTTCCTACTAAACCACATCTCCTTATTCAATTCCAGTCTTGTCTTTCTCTCCTGGAACTCACAGTTGAGCTGCTCTATCAGAAAGCAGTTTTCTCATCATTCCCAGAACCACAGAAAGGAGGAGGTTAGGAGGTGCCTTCTGTAGACCATCATATTCAATGTCCTCACACCTCAAATCAGGGTCAGCTAAAACAGGTTACTCCCATTCTCAGCCAGTGGGTTTTGAATATCTTCAGGAGTGGAGACTTCAGTGTGGTCAAACACTGAAACAAACTTCCTTGTGAGAGTGTTGGCACTCCATGCCCGCCAACATTGAATAGTCATTTGGACAATGCCCTCCATAATATTCTTTAACTTTTGGTTAGCTCTCAAGTGATCAGGCAGTTAGAATAAATGATCTTTGTAGATCCTGCCCTATCCTATCCTATCCTATCCTATCCTATCCTATCCTATCCTATCCTATCCTATCCTATCCTATCCTATATCCTACCCTACCCCATCCCATCCCATACTGAAGTTTGGCCCCAAAGCTATACTTTAGCCCACATCAACATTACTTATGAAAGTTCAAAATGTGTTTATAAAGTTTGTTAAGGTTGAGGGAACACAGTCAGTCAGTCAGCCAGTCTAGATAACATCAACTAAATAACAAAGGATGTGAAAGAACATCATTTGTTCTACCAACAGTAATGTTTACAGCAACATAATCGGTTACAGAGATCATCTGAAAACAGCCTAATATTTTGAAGGAAATTAAATTCAGACTTTGATGGATATCTGTTCTGAAGATCAGGGTTGGGGCCACACTGATTCTCTGTAATAACATTCCGAGTGCAGTCTGTAGACTTAAAGCTTTGTTTGACAGCAAGAAAGCAACGTTCATCTCTGGCTGCTGGTATTGTTCTCATTTCTTAGACAGAAAGCAAGACAACAGGTTTCTTCCTAAGATAATGTAAAAACACTTTACATGAGTAAAGTAATGCTTAGAAAGTTTAGCTCCATATATACTGTAACATGCTCTTAAAAACAAATCTTAGCATGGTGTTTAGTTACATGCTTTGTGGGGTTCATATGTGTGAAAGCTGCATGACATCACGTAACTACATTGTGTAATCCAGTCCCAGTGTTTTGCCTCAGGGAAGAAGATGCAGCAATCCCCTTTCTGAAGGCCTCCAGCTGATGATTAGTCTTTGATTATTTATGTGTATGGAAGCATAGCTATTGCTCAACAGACCTGAAGAGGGGATTCTGCATTACTGAGAAGAGGCTGAAAAGCAAATCCCATAATTGTTTGGTGCTGAGCACCAAATGGACATTTTTTTATCTGTGGTTATCATGGACTATATTACCTATCTGATCTGGGAAATAAATCAGAGACAGTTCTTTAGTGCAACAAACCTGATTCCTGGCCTCTGAAAACAACTGCAGATTCGGAGAGGGGTACATTGGACATAGGCTGTGCTTATAAGGCAGTAACATTTCCCCCTTCTCCCCCCTCCCCCAGGCTTAGTGCCTAAAAAATACTTCATCTTGCACTTGGATATTGTAATGTGTAGGAGTTCAACATTCTGGCATATAGGACTGAAAGTCACAGGTTATCACAGAATCACAGAATGGTTTGGGTTGGAAGGAAACTAAAGGCCCACACAGTTCCAACTCAGCTGCCTGACACTGGTTGCAACCCATCAGCTCAGGCTGCCCAGGGCTCATCCAGTGTGGCTTTGTGCACCTCCAAGGATGGGACACCAACAGATCTCGACAGCCTTGTGCCAAGGCCTCGCTGCTCTCTGAGCATCTAAATCTAAATCTGCTAAGAGGAAATCACATTTCCTCTTAGCATCTAACATAAATCTTCTCTCTTTTAAACTATTCTTCCTTTGTCCTATCTCTAAATTCCTGTATTAACAAGTTACTTCCCCTCCTATTTATAAGGTCCCTTCAAGTACTAGAATGAGGTCTTTCGAGAGCCTACTCTTCTGCAGGCTGAACACCCCCATCTCCCTCAGCCTTTTGGTGCCCCTGTCCTCTGAGCATCTTCATGGCCTCCTCTGGATCTGCTTCAACAGCTCCACATCTTTCTCATGTTGGGGACCTCAGAGCTGGATGTAATACTCTGGATGGGTCCCCATGAGAGCAGAGTAGAGGAGAAACAATCACATCCCTCTCTCTGCTGACCACTCCTCTTCTAATACAGCCCAGGATATAGTTGGCCTTCTGGCTGCTGGCTCATGACAAGTTTTCATCCACCAGAACCCCCCAAGACCTTCTCCATGGGGCTGCTCTCAATAACATACATGGAGATTCAATTTGTGATGGCTGGTTCCCCAGAAGGCAGATCACTTCAACCTAAAGGTATGCTTCAGAGAATTGAAACTAAGATTCAACTCTAAGGTTCCAGTTCTTAAACAAAATAAAAACATCAAAAGGAAGGAAAATGTAGGCTTCTTTAAGTAAGAACAAAATGCCCTTGAGCAACAAAACGATGCAAAGTGAAGGAGGCATCAGCAGAACAGAATGATTCACACATGACAGACACTGTGAACTGTGCAGTGAAAGGTGCTTATTGTGCACAGGAGCATCCAATTACATGGACACCAGCATGCTTGGTTTACCCTACTGTGCTGTCACCTGTGATTACAAGGAACGGAAGTGACAGTGAATGTATAGGGAAATCCCAGACTGCTCTGGCTAAGAAGGAAGACTGTAAAGGAAGGACTTGTGTTGGAAAAAGTGGCTATCTGGTAAATTTTCTGTACTGTAAAACTCCTAATATTGAATAGGGGACAATTGTGTCTTACTACTCTTTACCCACCTGCCCATCTGTCACCTACACCTTCCATCTTCTATGACAGCGTGCCTTCCCTCTGCAGTAACATTGAAGTTTCTGGCCTCTTTTTCTGCTGCCCTGATATGTTTGGCCCATTCTTCCAAAAAGAAATTGTTTCTTCATAAGCAAGAGCTGGAGCCTATTTCCAAAATACACTCCTGCTGCTTTTGGCTGTGATGTGCAAGAATTCTGAAAGAAGTCTCATTAAAATATTTTTTCTACTTCCCACATTGATTTTCTACTTGAAATCTGATCCATTTCTGAGGAAAGAAAAATGTATTTCTTCACTTACACTTCCCAACCTCCAGTAGGTCTATTGTAACATTGCATTCCTTTTCCTCCAGAAAAAGTTTTGAGAACAGGGGGGTTGGTCTCGATGATCTGTAGAGGTCCCTTCCAACCCCTACAATTCTGTGATTCTGTGATTCTGTGATTTGCATTTGGATTCATCTTGTGTATTACTTTTTTCCCCACTAAGCTTTATTATCCCAATGCCATGTAGACAACAGTTAACTTTTATTGGCCAACTCCATCCTCTTCCTCGACTTCTCTTCGTTCTCTTCTTGGACTAGATGACCTTTCAAGGTCCCTTCCAATCTCTGATAGTCTGTGATTCTGTGATTCCCATCCCAAACACCTTCACCATTCAAGCTGACACATTTTTGAGACCCTGAGTTTGCAGATAAGCTTCATGTAGGAACCTGATTGTACACTAGTGATGGGTAAGAATGAATTGCAATAACAGTCAGAAGTGATTGATGGAGGAAAAATTCACCATTTAAACAAATCATGATGACATTTCATATACATATTCCTACAGAAGTCTGTCATAGATCCAGCTTTATAAAACTGGTTCACCAGCAGCACGTCTGCTATGGGAATGCACAATAAATCTTAGCTGATGCCAAACAGGAAAAGGGGAAAAGAAAAGCTTTTTGGAATTCAAATGAACCCAGACCTGGGAGGGAATCTAAAGTAAGTGAAAATTTCATGACAAGATGCTGAAAATTGTACGGACAGGAAAATGGGAGTACATGGAGTAGTGTAAAGTGGGAAATAAATGGGTAGGCAGTGCTGCAGAAAATATCCAGGGTTGCAGTGGGTCACAGGCTATGAAATACCATGTCAAAAAAAAAAAAAAAAGAGGAAAATTTAATTCCAGGATATATTATCAGAAGCGTTGTCTGTAAGACAAGGGAGGTAATTATTCTGCTCTACTTATTACCAGTAAGAGCTTGATTCCTGCTTTGGGCGCAGCATTTAAAGAAGCCTGGGAATAATAGAGAATATCCAGAGAACAAGAAAAAAGATTTTTCAGAAAGCTGGGATCTTCAAAGAAGGGCTGAAAGAGCTGGAACTGTTTAGATGATAAATTAGGAAGTTGAGGGAAAGGCAGAAAAGCCTTCCAGTTTATCAAAGCTTATTACAGTGATCAATTGCTCTTCGTGTCCTCTGAAGGAGAGCAAGAGGCAATCAGCTTAATTTGCAGCAAAGAGGATTTGGGTTACACACTAGGAAAAACATACTGCTCTGAGGACAATTAAGATCTGGAGCAGGCTGGCAGGAGTGGTAGCAGGATCCCTTCAGTACGAAGTTCTAAGAACAATTTGGGCTGATGTATCAGTGATGGGAGCTACCTATGTGTTATGTTGCAAGCCAGGTGGAAGAACAGGCTGCAAAGTATCCTTCACATTGGACTGCTCTGACCTCTCAAATTCCTGGGGGAAACATCCACAGAGAGGGCAAACATCCTATCACTACTTTGAAGTCAAATGTTTTTGCATTTGTGACTTTCAAGCTGATGATTTTATCAGTAAGACTTCTTTCTTGTCACGTGACACTGGGAATTCTTACTTGGTGAGATCTGTGACACACAGTATTTTCCAACTGGAGAACACTGTTAGATGTGACAAAAGGCAGCGCTGGTGTTCCGACATGCAGCATGGCTAGTGGGTTTTGTTACACTGAGTTCAAAAACTTTTGATTTTGTGGAGGAATAACGGGGCTTGTAGATGTTTAAGGATACTAAGTTTGCTGGATTTTTGTTTCAAACACTTTATGGAGGTGTCTAACCATCCAGGCAAGTGCTCTGACTTCACTATAGTTAATTAAACAGATAAAAAATCAGCTTGTTTTGAGGCAACCTTACTTTTTGTCATTTTTCACTTCCCCATTTGTGAGTCTTTGGTTGTGTAAGTTCCAGAAGTGAGCAGAGGCAGAACTGAAAAACATATATTATGGGTTTTCTTGTTCAGGGATTAACCATTTATTTAATAACTTGTATGGTAACTGTTGAGTCAGGGCCTGAACCACTAATTGAGCACCTGGGGAAAAGACCTGGTCAGCCCTGGGAGCACAGGTGAAGGTAATTCAGCTGTGAGGCAGGAAGGGGTGCAGCCTGGCTTCACCTCTCTTCGACCCCATTTAAGGGCTGACTGCAACAGGGGAAGGATCTCTTTCTGGACATCCTTCCTTGGTGAAGCTTTCCCCTGTAAATCTAGACTCTTCTGATGTGGGCAAGCAATTTTCTTCCTGTTCTTTACAGCCCCTTTTTATTGTATATCTGTATAACAAGCACCCAGCAAGCAAGATGAGAGAACTGCACTTCCAGCTAATACATAGACTTACTATTGTGAGCAAACGTTGGGCAATGATACACAAGAAATAACAGCTGTCAAATTCCACCATGGCACCATAGAGATGTAAGAAAAGATTGTCCATGCAGAGTTAATCAGATGGCTACTTATTAAAATTTGTAAAAACAACTAATAAAAATGGAAGGACTATTCAGCAAAGAGATCTGAACAGAAGATCCATGGTAGGTCAGCACAGAACAACAATTTGGGTCGAACACAGACCAGCCCCGGTGCTACAACAGTTATTGCTGACAACTCAGGAGTTTTGGTGGGAAACTCAATTACTTCAGGCTTCTAAGAAGGATAGTTCATCCTCAGAGGTGCTCCCAAAGACCTCACATAACTAATAAGTGCAATATAAGTGCTTTTTCTATGTTGCTTTAACATAAAAAATGTGATAGCATGAGGACCACCAGCAAGCATGAGATGCTTATAAAAGGTGTTGGGAGTATCAGTGCCTTCTTCAGGGTCCAGATATGAAATGACTCTTTGTTATTTCTGAACTAGTTCATCTCCTCATTACACCAAGGAACAACCTCATTGTTCGAGTCTAAAAGGTTTAGCTTAGCTTTTGATGCAGAAGTTGGGGCAGGCTGGGATGTGTGCTCTCTTATGCTTTACCATCATGGGAAAGCTGAATTTTATAAGCATGCAATAGCCCATGCCATGTGGAATCCACCTTAAGAGTCCCAGCAAGGGGAGGCAGGTGTGTTATGCTTCAGGAGCTGGAACTGATTAGAAAATCCAAAGACACACTACTGACCTGCTGAGAGCAGAGGAGAGAGAAGGGGACAAAAAGTGTTCTGATAGCATTTGTAATCTTCCTTCAGTTGCACCTTCATGTGATGTTTGCCATCATTTAGATTTTAAGCCAAAAATTGGATGTTGCATTATGTTCCAAGTCAGGAGGCAGGAATATATACACAAATGGAGCATAATGTTTTTCCATTGAGTCAGCACTACACTGCTGGCAGAAACAACTTACATTTACACCATGCCTTTAACCTGTCTGTGATCTGTAGAAGAATACATCCCTAGAGTCTTTCCCAGTCCTTGAATTCCTGTACCTGTCACTTTAAATTTATTTCTCCTCTTGTCTGGAAGGTATTTTAGTGCAAATGCAAGCACATGTGCTCTGAGCAAGACTCCAAAGAGCAGCAGGGATGGCAGGTACACTCCTACATATGTGTATTATCTTCTTTCAGCAGACTAGAAACCAGTGGCAAATATTTTCCCCTTAATGTGTTTTGTTAATTCATGGCCTGCTGCAGTTATCCTTTTCCCCACTGTTTTCCAAATCATCCCCTGGGGATGAAACTGCTGGTCACTGCAGCTTAACCAAGTTTGAGATGGCATTGAACTTACTGTAGCCAGAACATCCCGGAGTAACATTGCCCCATTTCTTTTCATTTCCTCCTGAATGCGTTGTGATCTCCTGCCTTTCTATAGGATGCAGACCACTAAACATGCAACAACTTCTCCAGTACTTTATCAGTGTCAATTTGTCCTATACTATGAGTTTATGAGTCCTAGTAGAGCTCAACTAGTTAGTAATTTTTGTGCATTGCCATCATACCTTGCTCCCCAGAGCAAGTACCTTGTAGCCTTCTCACTGGATTCCATAGTTATCCAAACGGGGAGAAAAAAAGGCATAAGAGGGAGGCTGGGAACCCCCAGTCAAGAAAACAAACAAACAAAAAAGAAAGAGCACACACAAAAAAATCCCCTGCCTTTGCATACCACTTTTACTGTGGATTCATTGATGACTAAGCATACATACCTGGCCCCAGAAACTGAGTTGCTCAGAGAAGATGAAGCATAGCAAACATGAGTCATCTTGATGGGATTTCTTGTATTGTTTAGAACTAGATTCTAATTTCTTCCCCTGCGAAGCGACAGAAGAGGAACATCTGGCAAAACAAGCTTTTGGGAGCAGAGATCTCTAATAGATGAAGGGTGAGATTCCCCATCATACTGGGGATGTTTGCAGTGCAGACTGTCATCTTTGAGCTAGCTGTCTGGGCTCTCTTTACACAGAGACAGAAATAGGGCTTTCAGGGGTCACCTCATCTCGCACAAAGATAGAGCAACTGACTGGGATTTCAGAAGAGTTTATTTCACTCCACTGAATATGAAAGGAGACTCAGAAATTAGATCAAATGCAGATATCTGTGCTGCAGACTTCTCAGATTAGGTCAGATGTGTGCCAGTATATTCTCTAAATCCTTCTCATGTAGTTCTCAGTTTTCTTTTACAACTTGAAACACAAAAATACGAGGTGCAATATTAAATTACACTTGATTCTCTCGGTACTATGGTAAAACACCAAGACTCATTACTTGCAGTTGAGCACACCTGTGCTTATCAGGGAACTACAGACTGCTCTGATGGGATGTTTTAGAACACAGATAAACAAGGGCAGCTTTAACCTCTAAAATGAACCCCACGTGACTTTTCTGATGTCAGTGGTACACATTATTAGTACTTATTAATAATCACCACAGAAGAGGAGTTATTTTATCAATCATACCGTCAAATGTCTTTGAACATCCGTAATTATGGAGAGGGTGCCATGTAGTTGAGGCCTTGAGAATCTTAGTCCTTGAGACAGAGGTGTCTGGAGGGCTAATTTTGAGAACTCTTCAAGAGGGAGAATGGGAATCAAAGGCAGAAAATTCCTTGTTCCATGTCTACTTTCATAAGACTGTCTCTAGACAGTCCTTAGCCATTGATTTCTGCACTGCAGAATGCTGTGGGGTGTAACTTTCCCAGGCTGCTACATAGCTTAGTCATTTCTTTTTAAAATATTCCCATATTTGTTTTTCTTTAAATTCCCCCTAAAAAAATACAGCTTTTTCCCTGTCACCCCCTTGGAGCATAAACAGCTCTTCAATAAGTGCCTTTTTTGTGATCAGTATCTCTCCACAAGTCAGCAGCCAACCCATTGCTTGACTTAGGTCTGAGGGCTTTGTTTCAATATGCACCCATATTTTCAAGGCCTTCACAACTTTCCTGTGTTTAAATTGTGCATGAAAAAAGATGATGGATCAGGCTTAAGTTTACACAAGGTGTTCTTATAAAAAGCTGCCAGCAAGCCTTACAGGTAGGACTGCAATCTGGCAGGTAGCACAAAGCCTCTTCCTAGCAATGGGGAAGCTTCTTTTCCTAGGACACTGGGTAAAAAAATGGCTGTACTTCTATTCAGCTATTTTTTTACCAATTATGCAATATAGTAATGCTTCTGTTTGAATTTAAGAGAATTTAGTATTAATTATATTAATATAGTTATGTTAACTATACCTTACTTACTGAGCTACTGCCACAAGTGCAGTTGGCCTTGGAGTCATTTATGCCACTTTACAGGAGCTTCATCTTCTCTGGAAACAGCAGTTTCCTCTGCCCTGTCCAAAGATGTAAGTACCTATTACACTAAAGGAGAAACAGCTGTGTAACCCACAACTTACAGGACCTCATCTTTCATACTGCTCTGCTTATTGTATTTTTCAGTGAGTTTGCTTCTTCATAACCATAGAAACTTATTCTGTGATAAAAGGAAGCATTGTGTGGAAAAAAAAATCAACTGAGAACAACTAACTGGGAATATTGTAGGTTTCAGTAGCATAGCTGCACATCTATAATTTACAGTAAAATTGTTCATAACAAGTTGCAACAATGGGAATTATGCAGGCAAGCTAAATAGTTCATATATCTGAATGGATTTTCTTTTAGGACAAGCATTCAGAAACGGCTGAGATTTCTTACCTGGTGCTGGTTAGAGAAAAGAGCTCAAAACACAGTGCTGAGTCTCCAAACAACTGTCCAGCTGTGTTAGATCCCATACTATACAGGCCCTTCTGAAAGCATTCGTAGTGATACAAATCAACCACAGCAACACAAAATCCCATATGAAGAGGGAAAAATAAATAGGGCTTTGATTATCCAAAAGAGAATGGGCACCTCCAGATGATAATCCACCTCTTCAAAGGGCGTTCAGATGAACTGCTCAGAAATACTGTTCTTTTTCGTTGATTGTAGACACAGCCTGGCCAAGTGATACTGAATATGCAACTCTGAATAACTATTTTGCTTTTGGATGGTCACAATTCCAACCAAGAAATCCCAGCTTCCACAAAGTGAAACTTCTTTAAGTATTTTTCACTGTGGTAACTACTGGCTTGTTTTTAACTACTGGCTTGTTTTAAGATATCTTGTCTCAGAGATGCTACCAGAGTCTCAAGCAACAATCTGTTTGAGATCTACACAGAAACAGTTTTTTTTTTTCTTTATCTTCTTCGAGATAATTAAACAGTACCACAGATAGTCTGATAGAATCATAGAACAGATTGGGTTGGAAGGGATCCTTAAGATGCACTTGTTCCAACCCCACTGCTATAGGCAGGGACACCTCCCACTAGACCAGGTTGCTCACAGCCTCATCCAGCCTGGCCTTGAGTGTCTCCAGAGAGGGGGTATTCACAGCCTGTGTGCTTTTTGATTTAGTGGGTCTTCTCTACAATATTTCCACCAGACTTAAGAAGGATAGGCCAAGCTAAATTATTAGATTTTTTTCTTTGAACCCGAGGTTCTTTAAGCCTCAGTAACAGATCTTTCTTTTTTATATGGCATTTTCTTCCATAGACAAAACATAGATTTCAGATGGAAAAATACTTCTCCCTTGTTGTTGTCTAGAGCTGCCACTTGCCCAAAGAACAAGAGCAAAGCTGGAGATAAATCTTCAGCTCATTCATTTCCTCATAGCATGAAAGCACAGCCTGTTTAGGACTGGAACTGTAAAGTGAGGCCTGCAAGTAGCTGGTGCTCCAGGGATTGATTCAGTTAGAACCTGAAATCATACCTTGCTCTGATGTTGCCAGTCTAGAATGGTGTCCAGAAAGTTTGATGTTACAGAACAATTCTTACATTCTTCCTTCTCTTTCTTCCCCCAGCCTCCAAGCAAACCTAACAAACCTAACAGCCTGCAGCATACCTAACTACTTAAAAATAGTGATTTCAGAGTTTAAACACTTGCAAGCACTTGTTTCTTATAAGAATTGAAGAAATCAACGTGATGCATTTATTTACTGGAAAAAGGGAGGGGAAGAGAACGAAAATATTTACGCATCTTACTAATATTTAGTACCACAGCAACCCCAATATTCAAAATCAAATTAGGAGTTTATCCTTGTTGTACAGTAAACGAGAATAGAGGCTTACATGCATACAGATTTACTCCATGGGTCTGCAGCTAACAGCTGTTATTACTGGGCAGGAGTCCTTTTAAAAGCACAAAAGCAAATAGAAAAGAAAAATAAAGCACTGTTCCAGACCAAACAAGCAAGTTCTCTAACACAACATAGATCTCCCCAACTACTTTCTCCAGCTGTAAATGTGTGCTTGCATTGAGACTCGTTAAGCTGATCGTGTTGATAAGAGAAGGCTTTGATCAGGCAGTGAGATTAGACGGTGATGCTGCAGCACTGATTGCCTGTTAGGCTTTGTGCTGCCCATTATTGGGTAATGTCAATGAGGTGTTTAAATGGCTGTTATCTCCTACAATGTGGTCTTTGGTAGTTTTAGATTCAAGCTACAAAGAGGTGAGAGGTGGAAAAGCAAAGCCAATTAACCCACTTGGTATCCCGCTGCAAATCCGACAGAACTACCGGGTACTCGGTGTGCCCTGAGGTCAGGGACATTTTGGCTTCAGAGGTAAAGCTTTGTCCCAGAGCCTGGGGATGGGGGATCAGGGCTGAAAGTGAAAGCTGGGATAGAAGGGTCAGAATTGCAAATATCAGAACGTTCCCATTAGAGAAGTGAAAGCGTGGTCAGCAAATCTTTGCTGTTCTCGTGGATTTGGATGCATACCGATGTTTGAGCTGCAGAATCATAAGTTCCACTAGCAGAATCATAATTAAGTATTTTTGTGGAGCTGTTAGTTTCTCAAGTCCCAAAACTTTCGTCTTCTTGTGGCCGAATTACTTTCACGTTTTTTAAAAGCATTTTCTTCACTTCCTCTATTCTTCAGGTTTGATGTAGAATAACCTTCTTTTCTGGTCTGAAATACACTAAGCTGCGCATTAGAAGAAGCTCAGCTGCCTTTTAAACGATAAAATCATTTGCAAAACAATGTATTATCTTTTAAGAAATGGCGTGAAGCTCATTACATAAAGCATTAAAGGCTCAAAATTTAAAGTTTCAAAATACAGAAACCGGGTTAGTAAGAAACAAACTTGGTAACCTGGAACAAAGGAATCAGCATAACTGAACAGTGTTTTTGCTTCCTGTGGCTTTCAATTTCCAGATCAGTTCTTCTGAACAACAAAATCATTAATTGTGAATAAAACATGGGGTTCATTGTTCAAGATGGGATCTCCCACACAATGTGCCATGAAGGTGTATATGAAGAGTGGTCAGGTGCTGGAACGGGCTGCTGTATGAACTGTTGAATCACAGTCTGAACCACTGATTGAGTGCCTGGGGAAAAGACCTGGTCAGCCCTGAGAGCAGGCGAAGACAATTCAGCTGTGTAACGGGAAGGAATGGAGTGTAAGTACAACTCTCTTAGACCTCATTTAAGGGCTGACTGCCACTGGGGAGGGGGCTCTGGGTGGAGATCCCTCCCTTGTGTAGTTTCTATTGAGAGTCTAGATCTTCAGAGAAGGGTGAGTACTTCATTATTATCTTTTTAAACATCTTCCTATTGCGCTGGTCCCTTTGTCACTGCACTTCTTGTATCACCATTCTACTGCATTGATCTTTATAATTGTTACGGCTGCCCAGGGAGGTGGTGGAGTCACTGACCCTGGAGATGTTTAAGGAATGTTTCAATGCTGTGTTGAGGGACATGGCTTAGTGGGAACTACTGGTGATAGGTGGATGGCTGGGCTTGGATGGTTTTGTAGGTCTTTTCCAACCTTGGTGATTCTATGATTCAGGGAGTCTACCAAGTATTTTCCAAAATTCCTGTACTTCTTAAGCAAACAGCTACTGAGAATTTCCACCTGTGTACCGTTTCTCTGACAGCAGCGTGCCTTTACAGCTGCTCTTGCACTTACTTCTATGTAGGACTTGGTGTGGGCTCTACCACAGCAGAGACACTTTGGTATTAACGTTGCTTCTGTGGAGGAGAAATGGTGCCTATTAATGTCTCAAGTTCATGCACATGTCTTTTCTGAGCTGCTTTCACAACAAGCCATGATGACTAACAGAAACCAAGGCACTGATAGGCCACAGAGACCTGACTGGGTGTATTTGAGGAAGATGCCCTTCTTTATGACTGTGGCAGATGTTCAGTATTCACTGAGAATAGTAATGTAAAAAATGCATTATTTTCCAAACATATCACCAAGGGCAAACAGTGTACAGCTTCTTTCATATGTTACGTTGTTCTCTTAAACACTGGAGGCTGATGGAAGACCTTATGCCACTTATCTGTTGTGTGATCAACATTCCTATTTTATTTCTGTTATTCCCCTTGGTTCTGTGGTACAGAAGATACTCTTGACAGCTTGTCTGTATGTAGAAAGGGCTGTACAAAGCTTCCTGTCCGAGCCACTTTTTGAAGAACTGAAAATGATGAAATGTAATATTCAGAGTTCAAAATATTTTTAAGTCTTTAATTTCTATTCACGTTTACAGAGAAGTTTGATATTTAATCTGCAACTCACTCCTACTTCTTTTTCTGTGTCAAATGCTTCAGTTCTTCTCTAATCATTTTCTACAAGGCTATCTTCTGTGAATGGGACAATCAGAGCTCTTGAGGAAAAAAGAAAAAAAAGCAGAAAATGAAAAGGTATGTCATGTATGTAATTTAATATTACAGCAAACAGTTCAGAAGCGCTGTCCTGATTATGCAAGTAGTTGAAAAGGAAACCAATGCAAATTTCTTAGTCTTCTCCACCAGGGACTTGAGATACTTCAATGAGAGATTTAGGATTCAGTTCACAACAGCGCATCCATTGCCCTAACTATGAGATCTGTGCTATTTCCCTATAGCCACCAAACAGAACAAGGCAGAGGCATTATATTGGCTGTCACACTTCCTTGCGGCCTCACTGAGATGTTTCATTAGAATCAGAGCTTCAGAACATCTCACTGTCAGTATAAAGGCAATCATTTATGAGATAAGAAACAAGCTCTTGAGAGCCTGAGAGAGCCTCATTCTGCAGAGCCTTGTAGGAAGATGAGAAGTTACTAATAAATGTCTGTCAAAAATGATTCTAAGAAATGGGAACATTTCTAGATGGGATTTTAACATGTTTGGATTTTGGATTTTCACTAACTGCAGCTGTTTTATTGAACTGTTTGCCTAGAAGCTTTACCTGGTTGTTCTGCTATATTAATTACAAAATAAATTCCCTCTGTGATAAAGGTTATAGTCAAACATATAAAGAGCAACAGCTGGGAATGAGTTAACATGTCTATATATATCTGCTTGTTAATCGAACTGGAGTTGTTGGCAGGTAAGACAGACATTTTTATTGGAGAGCAATACAAGAATGGGCTCAGAGCCCTTCCAAGACTATTTTCAAACCTCCCAGAACCCTGGAGAGAGACCAGAGAAAGAGGCCGAATGGCATGAGCCAAGTTCAGGGGTAGGGGGCTGGAAATTAGTGCCATGAAACATTAGGGGAAGACTGGTATTGCGTGTAAATAGGAAAGAATACAGCTGTGGTTTTATGGAAATTAGATCTTGTCAGATGAGCAGAGTAGATTTTTTTTTTTAATGGATCATCAACTTCATTTATAAAGAAAATGTGCTGAAAATTGTTGATTTGTGTGCCTTAGTCTTACACAACACCAATCATATCTAATAAAGCCATAAAGTATTAAATCCTTTACAACAGACAAAATGCAGCAAGGAAATATAAACACAAGAACCTTAAATCCCAAAACGATCTTTATGAGACTTTATGTGGTTTCTTTTTCCCCAAGTGCTGTCAAAATGTAAACACTGAAGAAAATATTACATTATTTAAGGAAAAACATACAGGTGGTACATACTACTGGGATGGAAAATAAGGCATAGAGGTCAGTTATACAAACTAACCCAAGCTGCTTTTGTAAGGTGTGGAGAGCAACCAAGACACATTTATTTTGATACTTCCAAAACCTGATCTTGCATGAATTTTTTCCCTCTGACTACAGGTATCATGTGTGTAACTGCCATGTGCAAAAAAGATTTGGGCTTGTAAATGAGCCAGTTTCATTGGGTGCTTGTGCTTCAAATGTCATCTAGGTTTGTCTTTGGGTGTCTAAGTTCTGGCAATACATACCAGGAAAGGATGGGGACAGCTGGTTGATAGAGATGAGGTACGCTTGTTTTCTCACTCTATACTGTTCCTTGCTCCTCACACCTATAAAAATGGCTGAAAACTTTTTCCCAGAAAATAAGGTACACTTTTCAAAACAGTTTTCACTACTAGATCTGGAAGCCTGCATAGGAGCAGTGAGAACTTGGAAGGGATGGAGAGGGGAGCAGAAAGCTCCCAGGGCAGGCTCCAGCACTTGCCCCTGTGGGTAAGTGAGCATCAGGGCATCTGGGCTGCTCCCCACCGTAAACCCATCATTGATTGGCAGGCAGCACGTATGGATTTTTTGCAGCCAGTCAAATGTCTTTACTCAGAGCTGGTACCAGCAACCCAAAGCCCATTGGTATCTATAGTCAACAATACAGAGATGTATGGTGGCATGCACATATGGGAGCATGGGCAGAAGCCTCTCTGTGCAGGGGATGTTAGCATGTATCTCCCTGTTGGAGTGGGACAAGAGTTAGTACAACTCTTCTCCAGAGTCTAAGGGCTGTGCAGCAGACCTGTCAGTGTGCACAGCACAGAGTACAACTGGGCTGCACATGCTTGAACTTTCTTTTTATCTGGTAACCTATTTATTATTTTTTACAGCTGTATAATTCTGGCAGACACTGTAGCACCGAATGTTTCACCATGAGCTCTATTGCTGTAGGGGTTTCACTTCATAAGTTAATCGATGCAAAAATAACTGCACCATCAATATTGATTGGATCATGAAGGCTTTGGCAACTGCAATAACCTGTTACTTCCAGGCTGTTTTGCATTAGCTGTGTGCACATTAAGGAATGCCAGCACCTATGTAGTTTGGCTTTGCAGATTCACAGGAGGAGCCCAGCAGTCACATAAGGAATTCAGTAAAGATCCTTGATGGGACTTTCAATTATTATTATTATTTTTCTTGACTACAGAAAACCGTAGTAATGTAGCTCACAGGCCAGCAGTTCTGCCATCAGCCAGTGTATTGGACAGCTTTGCAGATGGCATAGGCTGTCCATTTGTGAAAGGTTGCTTGACCCAGGGGGCCATTAGCAAGATCTATAGGCAGAGCAGCCTCTCTGTGACAGCAAGTGCATTTAGTGCCCTGGGTTGACCTGTCTCTGCTATCTTCTAATGTGGAAGATTTCACCTGAACAACTCCCCTGCATCTCCTTGCTAATAAATGTCTGATACTTCCCACTCTCTGCTTGTGCTGCTGGCCAGAATCTGACTCTACATGACCATCCAAAGCCTCCCCTTGTATGTGTGAAAAGAGTCTGAGGATAAAACCAAATGAGTTTTGCACTTTTGTGCCTCTTTGTCACTAAGACAGGGGGATGCTGCTCCTTCCAGTGCTCGGTACAGTCACCCTTCAGAGGAAGATGCAGCTTATCTTCAGCATTATGTTTATATTGCATCTGCTTGATGTCATTTTGCAAAGACCGAGGTAGTTTTTGTGATGCTTGGAGACAGCTTTAATTCAGTCATATCAGTAACTTCCTGTTCTTTAAACTCTGACGAAACTTCTACAAGGGAGAGAGTGATACGTATCCTCTTAACATAGGTTTCTGATATAACAGGATCTTAATTGGGGCACGGTGTCACATCTATGTAAGCTTTCAATCTGGTTCTCCCCCCATCAACAAACACATTTTTTTTACACTGAAGCTGCACTGAGTGGAATTTGAGTCCCAGAAAAGAAGTATTTACCACAAAACTAATGCAGGTCTAGGGTGGCTGAGGCCAATGTGTTGTAATAACTGGTATTTCTTGTCAGGCTTTCAGTAATTAATGAGCAAGAACATCTTTGGTGCCAAATCTTGCCCAAAACATTTGAAGCTTCCATCAATACCACCAGAAAATGGAAGGAGGCTGCTAGGGCTGGCTGTACTGTTACCTATCCCAGTGCTTCACTGCAGTACCATTGATGAGCTCACAGGACAGCCCTTGAAGGTCTCACATCTCCTACCAAGTAGGTGATTCAGATGGCAGTCCTGCTGGAACAGCACACTGGTAGCAGGAGCTTTTTCCCTTCATATAACAAGAAGCCCAATAGGTGATCCAAAGATTTATGTGTCTTAATACAATGGTATCATGGTAGGGTAATATTTCCCAGCATGGGGATGTCTTTTCACCATATCCCATTCACCCCCACCCTCCCTCTTCCATGCAGCTCATGTTGTCAGACAAATGACTTGAATGGTGGGAGTGACAGCAGGTTTATGGCTGCTGTCCCTGGTATGAAGACCAGTTTACTGCTTCCAGCTCTTTATCAGGATCTTGGTTTTGAAATATGCTTTTCAAGTCTACCATGTTTGGTTTTTAATATGCCCTTGACTTCAGTTCTAAAATGTGGATGAAAGACTCGTTGTCTTTCTTCATGCAGTAGTCGTAATTGTTGGCACTACTAACAGGCAAACATTTTTAACAGTTGAGAAGCTGTACGAGTTATGAGAGACCTATTTTGCTAAATCTCTGTTATCTTTTGATGTTAAAACCTCAGTGTCAGAGTGATTGCATTAAATGCTGCTGGGTTATGAAAGGAAACCCAAGGTGCAGGGTAAAGTCACCTCCTTCCAGTGTGGCAGAAGCAATGATGTGCTACTGCATGCAGAAGGACTCCTCTCATCATTTCTGTAAGCCACGCAAAAGCATGTGAACGAGACAGAAGTAAGTATGTAATGTCACCCTAGTACATCACTGTGAAAAATTAGATTCAATCAGAGATTTCCTAAGTAGCATTACTGCTGAGAGTCAGTGTGGCAATATCCTGAATAGCAACATAAGCAGGACTTGGATTTTTATGTGTTATATACATGTGTGTACACTATGTGTGTGCATATGCATATATATCTATCTGCAAGTGCAGGAGAGTGTTGTGGACTCATTAGAGAGGAATGGAGGTGATAGAGAATAATCTCTAGAGAACACAGCAACCTCATACTAAAAGCTAATGTAAGAAACAACTCATATGTTAGTGATATTGATTTTCTAATGTGTGCTTAAGCAACACACGGTCGTTATCCCAGCACTTTTTTTTTGTTACAGCAGTTCTTTATATTCTTAACATGTTCAGTTGTGTGAGCATTAAGTCAGCCACTCGTTTGCTCAAGCACCACAAGGAGCCTAATACATACCTTATCATGCCCTTCGTACTCACAACTTGTTACTGCATTGCATGTTCTTTCCAATTGCTTTGTGTAGATTAACTTTTATGTGATGATATCAAAATACTGTTCATTCATTTCTCCTTCAGAGACATTTGGAGGAGGAAACCAAAGGACTTCAGTGTAGCCAAAATTTAAGTCCTAACTCTGTAAACTTACAAGAGCTTTAAGAGTGTGGGACTCATGGCATCATCTTATAAAGGATATCTGTGTCAAGGAACAAATAGTAATTCTCAAATTACTAAGCAGCAGCAAATGTGAGGAACCCATTCCTTCTTTGGGACTCTAATGAGGTTAATAATTGAACATCTTCATGAATGCCTGTAGCTTATGGGATCCATAAACTACAGGTAGGGGAGAATGGGACAAAGGAAGAAAGACTGCACAAAGGTGTTAAGCTTAGTGAGAACCTGCACTAAGATAACAGGGCCAAGTGTGTAAAAGAAAGGCAGTGATTGACTTTACATTTTAAGAATGCAATTACAATTTGAGAACAGGTGATTTTTAGACAAACAGAAAGCTCTAAATGAAGTGTTTGGTGGAAAGAAACTGGAAGAATCCAGCTTCATTGTACCTAAATATGTTGCACATTGATTAGGGAGCTAATAAGATGAGGTTTCCTGGAGGAAATGGTATTTATTGGAGCCTTGAGGTCTCCAAGACCCAGAATAGGTGTATCTATTTTTGATTATCCAACATGAATTGTATCAATTGTGGTCACTGCGTCATGTACTAATAAGCACTGGTCTATAAAGGTAGCTTACTCAACATTTCTCTTGGGGAGAAAGTCAATTAACAACACAATGACGTTTTCCAAAAATGGAAGCAGTCCTTGAAGCAAATCAAGTGAATGGAGGGGAAGGAGAAATTAAAGATGACCCTAAAGGATGTCAAAGCTGACTGCAATTAATTCCAGAGTGGATTTTTAGGTATGAATTTTGGGAAATGTATTTTGAGTTCTATGTTCTTCCCTTTAGTAAGATCACTGGAAAATTTTAATTGGAACCGCAGCCTCTGATGTTCTATGACCCAAATCCTGAGTAGAAAAAAATGGCACAAGATTGTATTTCAGAAGGCCAGTGTAAAATATCTTCTCAACAATGAGATGTAATTAGGAAGCAACATAACTCAGCTTTAATTATTTTAAAAGCCCCGTGGTTTTGTCCACCAATCTAGTATTCATACAAACAAATTTCTCAGTGACAATAAGCTCACAGGCAATACATGAATTCTAAGAGAAGTAAATTGATCAAGTGGTAAAAAAATATATTCCCGAATTGCAAGTTCTTTGCTAATGAGTTTTGGTGTCCTGACTTTATTGTCAGTAGGAGGATAAAACAGATTTTAATTTCTTGATTCTTGTTGGTCTTGGCCACGTCTGATCCTCTCTTGTGTGATATTCAAACAGTAACCCCTAACTCCCAGCTGAATGCATTACCCCAATTGTGACCTGCAAGCCATAGTTTGTCCAGATGCCAAAGAAAAGAACAATTCCCTCCCCAAACCATAAGCTTGTTCCTCTAGGCTAGACTTTGAAATTGAATCAAGTAGCATTGCTTTTATTGCCAGTAAAACAAGACTGGTAGCAAAGGAAAACTGAATAGACCACATGAGGCTCTCGGCAGTTTGCACTTTGAGAGATTCATTCTTTTATTAGAGCTTTATCTTCTGTGATGATTTAAGACTTGCATCAGGTTTCTCAAATGAATACTAATTGACCTGCTCTGAACTGTCAGCAGTTTGGAAACGTCAACCATCCAGGACACGTCTCAAGAAATCCAGTTGTTCTCTTTGATCCTAGATTAGAGCGACTGGCAGCAATGTGAGAGCTCTGTAGTTTCTTACGCAGTTCCAATTAGTTCAACACTTGAGCTTTATTCTGTGAAGGTACAGTAATGTAGAAAACTCCGTGGAATTCCCTCATCAGCTCTATTCTTTTTAAAAATACATGTATTGGTTTTATACCAGCATCTTCAATCACATTTAGCACTCCAATTATAGGTTTAGTAATTCACAGGGCTTTAGCTTCAATGAATCTCAGAATGCATGCATGGCTTGATTTAAGAAAGATATTTTACTTGTGTTTCATACACAAAAAAAAGAACAACTGATAATCAACAGTGGCTTAAAAAATTAACACTACTCCACTTTTTCACGAGTGTACAAAAAAAGAAATCATGAATTTACATTCAACGGTAAAGCTTAAAGTCCACTCTAATAATAGTTGCATTGACATTCACATACACAAGCACAGAATAAATATTTCAGGATTCTTATAAGAGCATACAGCATACATACAGTACTTGAATTTTACATAATAAGTGTTAATAGGGTCAGAAATTCATAATCTCATAGAAAAAGTAAAATTAAAGTCAGAAAAGGGGTGTGTAGGAGGTAACACCAAGGTACTGCACAGAACTAGCAGGTTAGTAAATCCATTTGCGTGAGGAGTTCGCTTCTGCTTCGTCATATTAGGACAGTTTGTATGCAAAGGTGTATTGAAAGTGCAGATTAATGCAAAAAAATTAAATTCATGTATTCATTAATAACATGCAAGAGGCAGCCCCCAAGTGACCCGACAGAATAAAGCTGTTATTGGCAAGTGGCCGATATAATACAGATGTCTCAGGCAATTTTTCTAAAGCACTTTAGTAGCAGCAATTTTAATTTATAATGGCTCTAGATTGACTTCTGTTTGGGTTAAAGGGCATCATATTTCTATAACATTTACAGCTATATTTCTTTATAAATAAATATCTCAGATAACAAACAGCATAGTTAACATTTCTTTTTTCTCTCTTTTTGCATAAGTGTCGTGGAAAAACTCTGACCTTTTCAGAGACAAAATGTGCAAAATAATCAAAGAGTGGCAACAGGGACACAGAGCATCACAGTCAGTCACATACCGGGATGTCAGCCCAGCCCTCCCTACAGCATTAGAGCCTTGCTGGGGTAATGCAGGGCTCCCAGGGACAAGTTCCCAATGGCTTGCTTGGTAAAAAGATAACATTTATGGTATCTTAAAGAGCTGTAAATGTGAGGTTTTCTTTGTAGGAGTGTGTACAATACGTCATGTGTAAGACTCAGTATTCCCACACAGTGACTTCTCAAAGTTTGAAAAGTCTGGTCACCTTTCAGACATTTCCTCCCCAGCCTGAACATCTCTGATCGTGTAAGTTTGTTAGGTATTTCCTCTGTTGTGTATTTACCAGCTCTTCTTGCATCTTACAACCTGGTTTCTTATCACCTAGCTGACATCTGCACACAAAGATTTCCAATCAGATAGAGGGTGCACAATATTAAAACTTTTAAACCTGCCCTGTAAGTGTCATCAAGACAGGAGCACAGGAACCACAGTGCAGAGAGTCCAACCTCTCACTGGCTGTACTGTGAAGATTCTCCTTTTCGGCGTAGGAGAAAGGAAACTTGTGTCTGCTTTTTAGATTCTGAAAACAAGCCAGAGTGGAGAAAAAGAGTTAACACCAGACTTAATAAAGCTTTTCAAGACAAAACCTGTTAAGCAATTTAGACAGACACCATGAATTTCCTGCGGATTTTCTGAAGTCTGTATGTACAGGAAATTTGTTAACAGGAGGAAGAAATTGGGAGTTGCTACATAGGAGAAATCTGCCATTATTACAAAAACTGGCTAAGGGGGTTCTTTCATTATAAACCCCTCACTGGTCACTGTTCTCAGTGGTGCTGTTGCCCTTTTCTTTTTTCTCCTGAGTCTTGTTTCCCTTCTTCTTTTTCTTCTTTTTCTTGGTCTCTTCCTTCTTGCCAAAGGTTATGAAGTCACTTTTGTCAATTTGGCTGTTTGGTGGCTCCTGCCGGATGGAGATGATTGCAGGAGATCCTGGGATAATGAATTTGTCTGGCAACTCACCAGGACCTCCTTGTTTCGAATTGCCGGGTCCAAATTTAAAGGTCCAGCTGTTGCTGTTCACACCAGCTCCCACTGGGGGGGACACCTCTCCTGCCTCAGGTTCTGAAAAAGTCAAAAAACAGCAAAAAGAGCTCAAAATGTCATGATATACAAGGATTCAGTGAGTATTTAGCCTCATAAATGAAGTTTGTGGCTTTAGCCTATGCCTGTGCTGAGTCTTGGTGGTCTAGCTGCTTATCTGGGTGTTACTGACTAGTCCACGTCCCAGCTGTTCAGTGCTAGATTGACCCCCATACCACTCGGCTCCATGTGCTTTGGATTCCCTGTTGTGCCAGAGCATTGCTCTCTGTATTCTTTATTTCTGAATTTGAAGTGTTCAGAATAAGAGATTGCTGTGAAACAGCCCACTGGTGTTTTGTATAGCATGATACCCAAGCATCAGTGCTGCACAGCACCAGGGTTTGTTTGAGGGTGCTAAATCTTTTGGGATAGTGTTAGAGGAGCGTCCAAGGGCAGGGGGAGTCAAACTTATGCACATCATCCATGCTGAGTACCACAGAAAACCATCCTATCAGTTGTGTTAAGAATTCTCAATAGAGGGATTGAGTTGGTATGTATGTATTGCAGTATGATCAGCAGACAGGGCCCTGGAGCAAAAAACACGGGTGTAGTGTTTGCCTGGACAGGTGTGACACAGGACTCCTACAATCAGGATGTAGAACCTGACCTCAGAAATATTCACTGAGTTACTCAAGCTGAGGTTCTACCCATCTGCTCTTCTGCCAGGAAATGTGGTGACTCTTGAGAGATGGAAAGCTCTTCTAACCTATTCATTTATATGTGAAGGGGGAAATCAGAAAGGGCTAGTGCCAAATTCGTGGTGAGCTGTCAAAAAATGGTCTGGAAGGAAATAATACTGCAGTGAGTCCTCAAATTGAGAAACTCCTCACTACTAAGTTCCTTTTTTCCTATTGCAATGTCACAACATAAAGGCTGGGAAAAAAAATCAGCCTGGTGACCATCTCTCGTTTTCTTGAATCAACATTGCTATATGGTAGATTGCAACACTTTATGCAGGCAAATATAAGTTCTGTCCCCAGATTTAGCCTCACACTATATAAGTTCTCCATTTTCCTTCCATGATTTTGCCATGAGTGAGCCAGTAAGATGGAAACCTTCATGCACATTGCCTCAGCAAAGACAATTTTTCAGTGTAATGAGATACTCTCACATGATGGAAAATCTTAAAACTTTGCTGTTTTGTGTCTTCTCACACTCTGAAGAGTATTTGTAGTTTATACAGTTCCCAAATTGGATAGGTACAACATATTCACTTCAGTGTATCCCTTTAAGTACTTGAGGGATTCTGGTCAGGTGAAAGCTCAGTGCTTATGCACTGATCCTAAAGCCATCAGATCTGATGAAAAAAATGTTCTTATCTATACCCTAAAAGCACGATATTAACCTGCCATGCTTGTAACACTCATAGCCACACACAAATTCTTGCAATAACACACAAACACTGCTAATCTTGTGGTTCTCATGAAGTCTCTCCACTGCATCCTGGATTGGATTTGCCCAGCTAAACAGGCCAAGATCTCCAGTGGGGAAGAAAGGATGGTAATGGTGTTCACACAGTTTTCTATGTTGTGAGGTAGAACATGTGTTGTGTGCATACATAGGGCTTCCCTGATTCAAAAGCTAAGGGACACATTTTGCTGCCTGACAGCTTCTTTCCTGCATGGCAGCAAAACAAACACTTTTGGCAAGATTATTCCTCTTTACCTTTTTCATACTTACACAGTGTGTCCACATTACAGAGCCAGAGAAATCTGTACACATCAGCATTGCCTCTGACTTTACCTGTGTAACAGTTTTACCACAGGGAATCTTTTTTAAAGAGTTTATACGGCTGCTTTTACAACATGATGTTGGATCAAGATTTAGAAGAGCTTCTTCATTTTGTCCTCAGACTGCCTCTGATGATGAAGCAGCTTTAACTTTGAGTTTGTGTTCTTTCCAGGAACTGCTGAAGTACTTTCAGTGACCTTAATTTAATCTCTTGAGTCTCAAATATATTTATTTTTTTTAAGATATTATTAATGCAGAAGTTCTTCTATTCCGTTTTGGTGAGCTGAAGCTGTTCTGTATGTTTCCTATGACCTTAACTCTCAGCTTCAGATTTATTTTTAATGCTTGTTGTTGGTAATGGAAATGTCCTAAGAAGCCCTTTCATACTAAATACATTAATACGAACCAGCTTTCATTTCTGCTTAATGGAATATTTTGGTCAGGTACATTTCATATTGCTTTTGTTTCTTTGAGGCAATAAATTACACATGTGAGCATTGAAAATGTGAAATGTGTTCTGGCCTATTTCCAAATTATTTATCATTTGTCTCTTTTCAGCAATATAAAATGTGAACTTCCACAGAGTACACAATAAATTAAGCCCTGTTTGACAAATAAAGTCCTCCTTCCCAACAAGGCTGTGCAGCCTTCAATCCAAACAATTCTGGCCTAGACCCAATGCTATTTTCCTGTTCTTGGCAGAAACAAAACAAAATAAAACAAAACAACCCACAAACAGCTGAAGGTGACCTCCAACCACTTCTGAACCATTCTTGCTCTGGCTGGGGATGGCCCTGCAGCAGTGAACAGCCTAAAAATGGGTTTGAGACATGTAAGGTTACAACACCACTCAATGGATCTCACTGCCATTACCGCACAGCCAAAACACATCTTATTTTTAACATGTGGCCATTCACTGTTTTAACATTTGGCCATGGCATTTCAATGTGGCCGTATTAGGCTGAAGACAGGGAACGAGGCAATGACTCTGTATTACCCATTTTTGTAATAAAGAAAACTTGCAAGAGCTTTTAAGAACAGAGGGTACCCTTGCAGTGCAGTACCTTTTTTTTCCTTGAATGAAAGCTCTTTCCAGGCTAACAGGCTGCACGTACATGCCTGCATTACTGAAATCTGATTGAGAACAGGATACTGACCCTTTAATCTGGTTCTGCCCAGACAAATCCACTCACCAGATGAAGTCAGTAAAACATATCACAAATCCAACTGACATCATGCAGCCAAACACAACGAGCCCACCATTTCAACCTTGCAATCTCTATTCACCTAAAGACTAGGGTGCTTGCCTGCATTTCTATGTGATTTTCTCCCCCCCCCCCCCCCCCCCCCAGACCTTCAATGTTTGTTGCCATACAAACTAAGCATATTAATTATATTCCTTAATTCTCGCTAAGCCAAAGGAAACCAATTATCCCTGCAGCTGTGTGGAGAGCTTACATGCAAAAAGACTGAGATGGGCAGAACGTAATGAGTTAATAGCCTTCGTTTCCTAGGAGAGGGGCTTCCACTCTCCTCGGGAAATTTCACTTCTGCCTGATTTACCAGGTAATGTGTTTGCATTTGGACTGGCAGGCTGGAAGGTCACAGTTCAGCCATCCTAGGAGCATTGCATGTTTAGCCATTTCAGATCGAGGATAAATGTCATGTACCACTGAGTTTTCAAAGCTCCCTCAAACATCTCTTCTGTTTCTTATCAGCAGGAATTTAACAACAAACATTTTCCACTTATGTGCTATTTTACATTTAATGGGATTGGCTGCGCTTCTCTTTCATGCTTGCTGGGTCTTGTTAAATGCCTTCAAGTTGTTTGGTAAACTTAGAGGAATATCTAAATAAAGCAAATCCCTCAGCTACATTTATACCAGTTCAACTGAAACATCAAACTTCTCTTCCAAGAGCTACATAGGTGGCTGGCCAGTTTTCTTTAGGCATAGTGCATACATAGGAGTGCACACCCTGCCCATTTCCTGGTATAACTTTGGAGACTGTTCCCTCTCCTCTTTGACTTATTCTCCAGGAATATGGCAGCCTTCATACAGAAAGATCAAATCATTTTTAAAATGTGTGCACGCAGCAGAACTCAGAATCTAGGTTGCACCTGCAGCTCTTGATGCTCTCTCGCCCGTGTGTCTGCATGCTAAAAGGGAAAATGAACTTTTCACCCCTTCCATTTCTTCGTGGTCTCAAAATACAACTGTCTCAGTGGACTTTAAATGGAACACACAACCACTGAGGCTTTGCAGTCGAGTAGTTCGTGTATTTAGTTGGGAAGAAAGGACTTTTACGTTGCCTTTCTGAATACCTATTTTTCAGGCCAGTAACTTTTACCTGAAATGCACTGGGCAGATTTGGGTGCAAAAGAAAACCTAGATCCTAAAATCACACGGCTGAAAGTTTGAACCATTTGCTATGGTGTTTAGCTACCTTTTTCTCTTCCAGAGGCACTACACATCACATGCTGTAGCCTTCCACCTCTTACAGGGCTTTACAACCATACTAATCACAGTCAATAAGCACTTGTTCATCAAAACCTAATAGCTCTGAGAGCACTAGACAGAGCATCATGCTGATGATAGAGACTCCATAGTCCCAAAATGTTGGCCCATCTTGTACTGGGCACAAGATTTGCAAAGGGCAGGACCTAAACTCTAAGCCTCTATTTTTTCATTATTATTTGCCCTTTTCCCCCCTCCTTTTATTTTTCTCTTAGATGTGATCACTGAGTGAGGTTTCTCCTTCCTAACCAAAATAGCCACCAAAATAGCAGGTACCCAATCTATTTTTCACCAAGGAGACAAGCATCCTAGGAAGGCAATTCAACCCAACTTTAACAAGTATTTTAGATGAAGTGGATTCTCCTCACTCCTCTCTTCTCTCTACTAGAGCTGTCTTACCTTTGCTTCCTTAACTATGGATAAACCCTGGTGAGCCAGTACAAACTAGAAAGCTGGCTTCTGGATGGCCAATAAGAAATGAGATGAAATCCATGCTCAGAAGCCAAGCTAAGCAGCAGTATGGCTCAGAGGATGCTGTACTAATAGCCGTGCCAAAGTACTTAAAAAAAAAAAAAAGTTGAAATCTAATCTGTTTAACAAGGACAGCCACAAAAATCCTGAGCAACTATTTGCAAAATGAAACCTCTTTCTGAGCCCTAATCCCTCCATGGGATTTTCACTTCTGCAGGCATTGGTATCTTCTGTAGAGAAATGCCTGAGAAAGTGCAGCCATGTTGTGATGGTGGCCCCATTTCCACCCTTGAAAGAGCCTCTTAGTTATGACAGCAATAACACAGGTATAATTTAGGTGATCCTGTGATGCAAAATTCCAAAGTACGGATCTGTCACTGAAATGTTATGGTGCTGTCCTTCCAAATGCAGTTTTTGCAAATTCACTCAATTGAAGGGTTGCTGTTCATCAGCTTGTAAAACCAGCTGAGCTGATACATAAGTGGAACAAAGTCAAAATACTGAAAGATGGGTACAGTCAGCCTGAAATGAAGACATACTCTAACTGTAGGGGCAGGTGCCTGCTTACAGGACATGGAATCTCTCAGTCCTCCCATTAGTAACCCATCAAGCCTGGATAGAGACTGCAATTTTTATCTCACTGATATTTTTCTCTCCTTTTTGGTGCATGTGTTTTCTTTCTGCCCCTGCATAGCCCCACTGCTCCAATCTGCTGTTTACTAGGAACAGGCGGTGCTCGTTTCCCATATCGCGAGCTGCCCGTATATCCTGAGCATCATGTAGATCAGCACTACCTCCTCTGCCTCTGCTGCTTTCTTTAAGAACCTTTGTCAGAAGGAGAATCCATGCTAGAACAGATGTGCTCTGCTCAGGGGGAGGACAGGAAAGCATTTCTATGCAGCTCTGCCTCTCTGCAGAGACATTTCTGACTGTGTGACATCCTCAGCCAAGACAGCAGCTTGCTTTCTGTTCACTGCTTTGTCCCTGCCTTTAAAATTTTGGTGGTTCACAGACCCAGGATATGCTTTAGATAAAAGCTTTCAGTCAAATCATCAATCGTTCTTAAAATAAAAAGAAATCTTCTCAAATTCTTCTTTTCCTAACCACCAGAACACACCAACTAAAGCCACTGTGAGTCAAGGAATCGCCCATCATTAATCACAGACCCTTCTGTCCCTGGGTCAAAGTGGCAACCAACATTAATTAAATGAATTTATTTAAAATGGAGATCAGGCAATAAGCAGGAAGCAAATTGCAGAGAAAGCTAGTCATTAACCTGATTTCTCCCTTCCCTGCCTCCTCTGCGGAGGCTGTACCGACTGCAGCTTCTGCCTCTGGCAGGCTTAATGAATATTCACTGCTCTAAAGAGCCTGACATCCCGCACTGATTCTGGAACAGCACGCCAAATGCAAACACTGTGCACTGAAAAAACCCTCCCCGTGTCATTTGCAGGATCTCTGCAGACATTCTGTCTTCACTGATCATCCCTAAGCCTTTTTGGGATTAAAATGCCCATTTAATCTTTTTTTTTTTTTTTTTTTTTTTTTTTTTTTAGGGGAAAAATAACAAAAACAACAAAAAATGCCATCAACGCAGAGCAAGCAAGAATTCATGATAAAGTGATATATAGCGAGCTGAAAAGTAGAGACATGATTCATCCAGAACAAAGGTGAACCATTTTAACTACAATTTTGACAAAAAGTCCCAGCCATCCCTAAGGACTGTGCCAGTTTGGAATCTTAAAGGAAAAGCAAATAACTCTTGAGCTCTGCCCCTCCATCCGTGTGACCTGTCTTGCACTAATGACTCACACAGGAGGAATGAACAAAAGGAGATATTTTCCCCAGGGAGGGGCCTGTAGATTTAATCCATTGCTGGGATTTCAAGGCAGTAACGTGAAGCGGGGTAATTATAGCACATATGCTGTGGGAGATCTGTAACCCCCTGCTGCTCTGACATCCAGCTGCACGGGGTGGGCACAAGGTCACTCCCAGCTCCATCTCAGGTTGCTATCCATGCTGACCATTTAAATAAAGGTTACACATCTCATTATAAGACAGCAACCTTACATCACTGTACATTACAGCAATTGTCCCTGATACCAAATAGCCCTGCCTGTATGTTCCAGGAAGCATGCAAGCAAACATTGATTTGCTTACAGCCATGGCATAACACACAGAGCAGCCCCAAGCTCCACTTGCTCTCTTATCAGTAAAAGAGGCTTTTCCTCTCATGAAAACATCACCCTTTTTGGGTAATATCCTTCTAATGCTGTACGAATGTCTGTGAAGCATGGATAGGATTTTAGGGGCAGATGACACCTGCAATCTACAGTAGATGAATTTTTGTTTTGGCATTTCACTGTGTTTATGGGCCATAGTGCTCATTTTTCATAGAATCATACAGTGGTTTGGGTTGGAAGAGACCTTATAGATCATCCAGTTCCAACTCCCTTCCCCAGCTCAGGCTGCCCAGGGCCCATCCATGGCCTTGGGCACTTTGAGGGATGGAGCACCCAGAGCACTCTGGGCAGCAGTGCCAGGGCTTCACAGCAAAGAATTTCTTCCTATTGCCTACCCCAGCTCCCTCAGTCTTTCTTCACAAGAGAGGTGCTCTGCAGAAGGAAGTGCAACATTCTTTAAAAGACCTTCCCCTCTCTGTCCTACATTATAAATCAATGGAGAACCAGCATAGGGCGAGTTTGGCAAAGGAAGACTGAACCTCTACTGTGGAAGATGTCACCTTAGGTGAACACAAATGAAAAGATGGTGAAGCTCATTGGTGGAGTTCCAGATGGTCTACAGAAACGTGGGACACCCCATGAGATCCCATCCACATGGATTCACAGCTTTTCTTTGCTGTCAGGCAAAACGTAGCACTCTACAGCCTCCTTATACAGCCTGCACTCAGCTACCAGAGTAGCAAACCATTCCTCAGGCCTCTGCTGAGGGCTGCTTTTAGGACTTCTGGGCAACAGATGCAAAAAAAAATTTGGATTTTGAGACAGATGTTTACAAACTGGGATGTCTGACCTGTGGCTCAAATTTCAACCTGGATGTGACCAGGATGGAGGTAGCATCTTGCAGCAGTAGAGGCATACTGGCTCTGTTATTTAGAGACATTAAATATTGCAAAGACAGCAAAAGTCATTTAGGAAGAAAAAGCTCTGAACAGCAGGAAGAGATCTGTGCACTGGCTATTCTGCATTATGGGAAGCCAGAATGGTTACTGCTTTCTGTCAGATTTAAATAAATTCACTCTTACACACAACCACTTTAATGTGCAAGACAACAGGCTCACAGAGCACCATAAATCCTGCTGTGAAGGTGAAAAGGAGGAAGCATTTGCTGGCTGGTGCTGCAGCACATAACAGCATTCTGCAGACACCCCCTCTTTCCCTCTGCCTGCTCAATGAGCTCTTGAACTGCAGCCAAGAGCACAGATGCACTGTCTATACAGTCACCTCCTGCCACTGGAGGCCACTCTGCTTCTATGGGGTGATGGCAGCATCAGCTGCATGGATCCACAGCCACCTTCTGCCTTCGCCCTGCCTCGCTGGCTCCTTGTGACCAATTCCCCAAAGAAGGAAAATTTCAAATCAGGGGATTCCAGATTAGCTGAAGGTAGGATTTAATATTCTGCTAGTACTTGATCTTGTGGAGACAGGACTGGTATGTTTTTATTCATGTTTACCTTAGGGAGTGAACACTAGCCACTAAATTCAGTCTCCTCAAACAGAACCACAGAATCACGATTCGTTAGGGCTGGAAAGACCACTGACATCACCTAGTCCAATCATCAACCCAATACCACCATACCACTAAGCTGTGCCCCCAAGTGCAACGCTGTACCTGCAGCACGGTGACTCCTCCAACCTCCCTGGGCAGCTGTATAACCAAGATGTTATAATTGCAATATAATCAAAAGAGTAAGGC
>NW_024963414.1:0-67391 GCF_019238085.1 Lagopus leucura | reverse complement strand
AGGTGATCAATCAGAGGTTCAGGCCGTGACTCGGCAGTTCCCATACAGCAGCACATTCCAATTCCTCCCCACATTTATCAGTCTTTAGAGCCATAAAAATCACAGACTGACTTCAGCTGTCCACGTCACCATTGGTACAGGAGGAGGACAGAGAGCAGCAGGGCTGCCAAAGCCCAGTGCTGGTAGAGAAAAGAGAATCCCCATTTTTTAACAGAGCACAATTTACAGAAAGGCAGTTACTATGGAAACCTGCAATATCAGCTTTAGCCTTTTGAAGCAGAACCCAATTTTAACCAAGTAATTGGATGATTGAAGCAATAGTGAGAGGGAAAAGGGACACGTTTATTTCAGTGCTTTTAGAGGAATCTATTTTAAACACGAATGAATGTGTGAGATTCACCACTTGGAAACGACTGCATAGTAATGAGTCAGACACCTAAAAAATGCTCTTAGAAGATAATTTTCTTCTCAGCACCTGTGTTCAGCCTATAGATCTCAACCATTCCTCTTGGATTTGGTCCCCACCCCAACAGCCCAAACCACTGTAATGCCAGGGATGGAGAACTGCAGTGGGAAGCTTTCTGCTTGGAAATGCCTTTCAGAAACCACACAAAGCTTCAGAGCATAGGCAGTGCAGTGCCTTGTCCCTCGGAGGCTGGAGGTGGCTTGGCACTCTGCACTCCCTGCAGCTCTCATCATAAATAAAAGAATAATTGTACCAGTATTTTCTGGATTAAAATTGACCATTTCTCTATCTGGATCACAAAGGGAAGAAAGGGTGCTATTGCTATTTGTTTTATTCTCAAGGGATTTCATCATTTCAAAAGCAAACCACACCACACAAGTGCATAAAATCCATCTAGGCCTAAGAAAACCTTTAGCTGACCTACTCCTATTGAGTATCACTGAGCATCTGCAAACTTTATCCTCTCTGAAAGCCAGTTAATGAAGCAGTCAGCAACCTGCTCTTGCAGAAGTGTGCTACTCTCACAGCTTCCATCCTGTCCGTGAAGCCGAAGATGCTGCAGGCCTCAAAGCAAACTCAGACAGCTGTAGCATTCCTTCCCTGTCCCCAGTATGTATCTCACATTAATAGCTTCCTAACATCTCTGTTAGGATCACATCTCATTATTATTCTTTTTTCCTGATACGGGGTGAATAGAGCTAATATTATTTCACATCAGCTACAAAGAAGCCTTAATTAAATGTGATGGTTAACTGCTAATACAATATGATAAGCCTCCCGGATATGCATGCTATATAATTTCTCTATTTTTCAAAACCCTTTAAACATTCTCCACGGAGAAGATGGAGGTGACCCTGTGCAGACTCCACACATTCATTCTCCTTCTGCCTGGCTCTTTCAAGGAGAAGCAAGGCTCAAAGTTTGAGGACTTTTTCTTGGGCTGTAAGAAAATGCAGATATTATGATCATTTATGGCCTTTCTGTGCCTTTGAGCCTTTCGAGAAGATTCTTTTGGTACTGATGAAATGAACCAAACTGACTGCCTGGGAACTGGATCTGCCACAGCATGGCTTTAAGCCTTCTACCTGTTTGCACTGCCCTGCAGCTGAAGGTGTCCTCTCTTCATTGAGAAGACAGTAACTGCTTGAACCACGTGATGAACATTTTTCATCAATAAATACATACTGCTGAATTTTGCAGACCAGACTGCAGTCCTGCTCTAGCTGTCTGTTGACAGCCAATGTAAATACATTTACAAAGATCCTGATTCGTCCAGTGCTTTATTCTACTTGGTCTCCACTGAAATCACAGACTGCTAGGTAACGTGCTGTAAAGGCCATATAATGCAGGAACAAAACAAATTTAATGAAGATTACTTGAGGGGGAAATAATGCCCAATTATAGAACATTAAGATATGGTTTTCAAAGTAAAGATGAGATCAAAGTTGGCAGTTGCTTGAACTGGAAAGCAATGCATTGTTGCAGCAGTGATTTTAAGGAAAGTTGCTGATCCCTTCTGTCACTGTCTCTAGCACAACACTTGCTCAAATATTCATCAGATGGTAAATAACATCTTGGATGCCTCACACACTGTAAATAATTATTAAGTATGTGCCAAAACTAAGTAAGAACATAGAATATAAGAACATAGAATATATAATGAGTGGAACCATCACCCAATGTTTCACTCCTGCAACCTTTTCATAATAGAGCCCTAGCAATCCCAGTTAGCAAATGGTCCACTTTGTACTTTAATTGTTCAGATTTTAATTGTATAGCCCCACTTGTGCTTTAAGCCAAGAATTGTTCCCTCAATGGAACAACTGGAGATATGGATCAGGCTTCTGCTCCTACAGAAAAGCCAATAGAAATGTAGTACATGAAAACAAGGATGAATCAGCTCTATTTTTATCTCCTCACGTTCTACTAATGAATTGTTCATTTGCTAATGAACTCTCTGGAAAACAGTGTTAGCAGTTGTTATCAGAAAGGTTTTTTGTGTAACACACCTGGCATTTCACTTGTCTGAAGGAAATGTTAAAAATGGAAGAAGTGGCTCGAAATGAACCTGGGAATGAAATCTGGGAAATGAATAATTACAAATTAAGTGCAATGGCTGTGCAGTGGATGTCTAAGAGCAAAGTGAGGAAAATGAATTTGATTTCTATATTATTGCTTAATGAAAGCTGGCTTCGAAAAAAGCCTTGTCCTGATCACATTTCAGAAAATTCATATTTCTTAGAGCTGTGATTCTTTTAAAACTGATGGCAGGGAGGAAACTGAACACAAACTGTACCTAGATTGACAGCACAGTGACTCTCATTCCAGGAAATGTGTCACATGTTCACATAACAGGGACAGGCTAACAGAAAACAGAGACATTTAAAAGCTCTTAATAGTTATGGAGGTTAAAAGGTGGCATTTTTGAATCCTTCCCATGGAAAAGAATTTCAAATTAACATCTGGTAGAATCTACATGAAGAATCTTTTAAAAATGCTTTTAAACATTTCCTATTGAAATTGTGCGTATGTACACACGTGGATGTACAGCTGGTCCCCTGAGCAGCAAACTGGGGCTGTGCGAGGCACTTCTCTCAGAGAGCAAAGCAACGATGGCAGTGCATCCTTTGACCAATTCCCTGCATAAATTCTGATTTGCTGCTAATCACTCTAATCCTTGCACTAAGGTAAACATATCTAATGCAAATAGACTGTTTCACTCAGGAGCTTGAGTCCAAATCAGATCCTTATACCTCAGCAACACTCCCAAGACTGATGAAAGGCAGAAAAGTAGAAGTGAGACCGGATTGTTTCCAATTGCAGAAAAACCATCTGTAATCAGGGCCCCCTGCACCAGTCTTTGAATTTCCTGGAATGGGCCAAGACCTCTCCCACCCCAAAGAACATCTCATTCCAGGTTCAATTTTCCCAGCATCCACCCTCAGTCCCACCCCTTCTAGGTCAAATCATGCTGGAATGTGGACTCATTTTATTATAGGCTGTGTATTTGGAACAGTAATTTAACAAGTAATGTGTTCCAGTCCATTTCAATCCACATAGACCACTCCAGTCTACAGGGTCCATGATGCAGCTCACGCATGTCAAATTGCATGATGACAAACACATGTTTCTCCTATGCCAAGGAAAGCTGTTCTCCCACTCAGGTATTCCAGATGCCAAGCAAACCAGCTCAACAAGCAGATCTCCACGTCAGCTGACCGCATTTGTTGTAGGAGCTGGCAGCAGCAGCAATTCTTCATGGCAAAGGTGTGAGAGCAGCATGTGTGGGCAGGGGAGCACAAAGCCAAAAGAGAGCTTCATGCTCAGTGAAACCTTGCAGTTCTGTGAAACAGGGCTTTTTGTCAGTTCTGTCAATATATTCCCTCACTAGAAAGGTTAAAAAATAAATAAATAAAGGACAGCAGCAAAGCTGTTCATTAATCTACTATGCTTTGTCTCACTAAGCACTAGGTGTAAATGTCTGCAATCCCTGCATTTCTTCATATTCTCCATGACTGAAGCACTGAAGCTAAATGAACCACATTTCAAGAAGAAATGGCTTGGGGTGGCCAACAGAAGCACAGTTCATGACAACAAGGAGGAAAAGGCTCTATTTATATCTCATCCTGCTGACACACGGAATAGCAAACACTTCATTCAAGCATAACCCACAGCTGCTCAGCAGCTGGAATTTCTGCAGTGGCTTACAGACCAGGAGAAGTGCAGTCAGAGCACATATATCATGCACCAAGGAGAGAGGACAGCAAAATGATGCTTAAAAATGCTGGGTTTGATCTAAACCATCCTACCCATCAGAGAGGCACACCGTTCAGAATTGATATGAATTTATATGCAGGAATGTGTGTGCATACTTACTAATGCTTAATATCCTTCCATGGAATACTGCCATATAATCATGCATGCAGATCTTAGGCAAGCAGCTGTTGATGCAAAAATTGTCAGCAATCATCCGATTTGTACCTCTAGTGAAACAACTCAATGAACAGGCAGAAAGATTTGTCCCTCTGTGTGGATGAACAAAATTGCCAGTTGAACAGCTGATGCATCTGCCTTCAGGAGGGCACAATACAGGGAGTACAAATATTGAGGCTGAGGAGCAAACACTGCCATGACCTTGTCTGAAACTGGGTGGTATTTACTGAGATAATTGATCCAAGGCCATGCTGGGACCCAAATGCATCTATTTGGACTATTGAGCCTGTGCCCTGCACCAAATCTGCAGAATTTTCTTGAGGTAATTATTATTTATAGTGAGGGGAAATAGTGTTAAACACCTCCCCAAGACTCTTTCCACTGCTCCCTCCCGAGAAGCAGCTTTGTTGCAGTGTCTGTTTGCAGCAGCTGAACTGAATCACCCATTTCCTTCCAGCTCATCCTCAGCAACGTGCAGGTTTTCTGCTCTGGGCTCAGCACTGGATTTCTATTACTAAAGCAAAGCTCTGAGCAGGTGGCACTGCTGTCATCTGCATACACAGAATAGAGGCAAGCTTGTCTCCTTGAGACTGTTGGAACTGTAATTCAATAATTTTAAATTAATAAACCGCAACGCAGCCTGAGCTTTCTCATGTAGCTTTTGCTGCCCATCTGGGGTTTTTGTGTCTCTAACCATTGAGTAGTGGGTCCACGTCACACCCATTCTCTGACTGTTTCTCACTTTATGTAAACATCAGCAGTTCTGCAATTGTACAAAAATCTCACAGGGAAAAAGTTACAAGAGGAACTTGGTTTTTGCTTCCAAAAAATTCATGATTTCTAAAACCATTTTCATTAGGGGTTTAAGCTTTGAGTGTTTGAGATGGGCAGCACAGGACTGACCCACTGCAATTTCATGGTCTGTTTATCTATCCAACTCTCTCCTATGTCGTGCTTTCAATAACAGGTGTTCTCCCATACCCAGGCATCTGTGACAAACAGAACGTGCCAGGCATGCGTGACTGCTGCAGAGAAATCAACTGCTTTCATAAATCTCATTCCTGTCAATGAAGAGCTCATGTCTCGGAATCACAGAGCTGAGTAATCAATAATCATGGTCTGCAAGACAGAAAAATACCTTCTGATGTCTTCCTTCTAATCTGTGTGCTGCTTTCTGGATCCTTTTTTTGGCATTCCAGTATTATGCTCCTTCCCTAAAGGCTGTGTGGAGCAATACTGTTATCCTGCATAACCGTATCTGGCACTTGACCTGAATATGTTTCTCCCTATTAGGCAGTGACATTCTCATCTGGAAGCTCTGTTTGTACATCCAAACTGTTATCTCAGCATAAAGGTGTACCCGAGTTATACTGAAATCCCAGCTGAGCAGTTGCTAGGATGTCCTGTCTGCATCTCAAAAACATCAGTAATTAGTACAATTTGGGAGCTTTCACCTCCAGACTCCGCTGCCACTCACCCAGCTGATGTGACATGAAATAATGGGTTCCTGTCAAGTAGTGGGTGGACAAACCTTCCCACTACAAAGAACAGGGATATTTTTCTCTTAACTGACAACCTTGGCAGAGGAAAAAAGACAGTGATTAGCACATGAATAGGAAGCAGCCAGAGGGCTGGCTAGACGTGATTCTTCCAGGTCAGAGATGAAACACAAGCAAGTACATACAGGAGGGAGAGATTTCCACCCACTGCCTCTCACTGCAGTGAACAGGAGACCTCACTGCCAGGTGCAACGTGTCACTTCTCAAAAACACTGCAGTTATCTCAGCAAGCAGACACTCCCTTATTTTGCACAACATTCCTGTTATGCACATTTACATTTCATTTGCACAACATGAAAGAAGGCCATTCAAAGTACAAATAAATCCTTACTCATCTCAGTTTCCCTATGAAAATGGAAGTACAGAGTCCCCAAAGCCACAAACTCTGTCTGGCAAATCAGACAGCAAGATCTGTGCTACAGGAATACATCTTCACCAGATTCAGGAGTAATAATCTGGCATGAGAGGAGAGGAGAGGAGAGGAGAGGAGAGGAGAGGAGAGGAGAGGAGAGGAGAGGAGAGGAGAGGAGAGGAGACTCACCTAAGCAGTACAGAACCTGACCTCTCACAGAAAGTAAAGCAGGAGTGAGGAAAGAAAAATGTCTTACATGTATGTGGATTACAGAGGAAATTTTGTGGTCATGCAGATAGAGAGTTCATGAGAACTGAAGGACTAACACACTGGCATCTTCTCTATACTGAGCAATGATCAGAAAACCTACAGCTAAAAGGCTTAATGGTACAGGAAGGAGAGTGGTTGCAGGCAGTAACTGTTGGTTCTTTTCACTTTTTCAATAATCTGGACTTCACTGTCTGCATGAAAGTCTCTAGCATTTGATGTGTTCCTTTCTTCTTTTTTTTTTTTTTTTTTTTTTGTGTTGTGTTGTTTTGGGAGTGAAAGTGGTTGGTTGGGTTTTGGGGTTGGTTTTTGTGATTTTTTTTTTTTTGGAGTAGTCCCATAACTGAAATGGAAAGCCAGACTTGCTGACTGCTACAATGCTAATCTACACCTGAGGCTGTGCTGAAGCAAACAGGGAGCACAAATGGGAAAAATGTTGAGGATTTTTCCAAGTTCACTGCAATACGCAGGAGCCATGCATGTACGCCTAAATACACTGCAGATGTAACCCACCTGTATCTCATCTCTAATTTCAGACATCACTGTCTCCAGTGCTGGAGTTCAATGTTCCTCTTGCAGCTATCTATTCAACGTTCTCATTTGTATACTTCAAAAAAATAACATGTTTTAAAAGAGCTAATTCAGCCAGAGGATCACTGTACTTCTCAAACACCTTATGAAAAGCTTCATTTTGAACTGTTCTGTTCCTCATACTCAGACAAATGAAAGTCCTTATCTTCCCTTTTCTCTTTGTTATCTTTTATGATCAGCTCCACAACAAAATCAGCTCATTTCCCCATCCTGCCTGTTTATCAGCAAGCACAGCAGCCCATTGTTCCAAGGATGCAGTTCCTCTCAGCTGAACCAAGGCAGGTGTGCTGTGCCCCTACCCCTCTGTGTGCCAACATTTGTCTTCAGCTGCAGTTCACTGAGTTGACTCTAACCTACACAATCCTTTTAGGCAAAACAAGCCCCCAATCCAGCTGGCTTCACAGTCAGTGAAATGATGCTGATGTGGGGACAGGACCAGAATGTATGGCACAAATGGAAAGAAGAAGCAGAACTCAAAATCCCAGACATCAATAGTATAAGCTGCTACAGGACAACACAAAGTCCATCCATTTGGTCAACGTGAAAGTGAACTCTTAGTGATTACAACTCCCCCGTTTCCCTGCCAGCCGCCTTCACGCATCATTGCATACAAACTAGGTTAATAATGGGGAACCATTTATTTGTCCAAAACCTGAAAATTGACTCTGATAAGAATCACATGCAGTAAGCCTGCATCACAGGTAGGATCACAGACATGGGAGCAGATCAACTTCCCTGTGTTCCCCCCCAAATTCTCCTTCATGCATTTTCCCTCTTCTTTTCCCTGTGCTACACCTAAGACAAGCATAACAGGAATAGCAGCAAAAATCCATTGTGTTCGAGATATTCCTGTGCTTCACAAAGCTGGGGTTATATTTTTGTTTCCTAGCAACTCTGTAGCCCAACTTAGCAGCAATTTTGCACTGAGCACCTGCTAGCATAAGGTTGTTGCTGCTCTTCTCAAATAGACACTTTATACTCTCTAACTGCCTCCTTCTCTCCTCTATATTGCACAGGTAGAACATTCTCAAAGGCCTCTCTGGAAAATTTGTGAAAGCAATCAGTGTTCCATTTCATCCTTACCTGCACCTCATCCTCTGATGATTATCCCTCCACATGAAGGAACTGTGGTGAGTTCTTAAGCTAAAGCATAATTCAAATTCATCAGGAGAAATGAATAAATGGAAAGGAAAATCTGTATCTCTGAGTGGATTTATCAAAGATCTCCAGCCAGAGCTGATCTCACATCACAGCCATGAAGGATTCAGATGTAGTTTCTACAACCTCAGTTTCAAAACCTTATCATCACAGAATAGCACACAGAGAATTACCAGGCAAGAAAACTGTTAATTGTGAAACTTAATGAGGATGAAGCTTTTAAAATTAGATGTGTTATATAATCTGCAAGCTCAGGAAAAAAAAAAAAAAAAAAAAGCATCAAGGAAGACACAGTTGTAGCACTGACATTCGTGGATGCCATAGGTATTTCACACTGAAACAGTTACAAGATTAGCAGAACTGCTCCCAGGTTGCCAACCCACTGTGGCCTCAGACAAGATCAGATGCTTGACATGGATTTAGTCCATGTGACCCACTAGCCTCCCTGCTAAGGCTGCCAATCAGCTTCAGCTGAGATGGGGTTTTCTTTGATGGGGCAAATTGCCAGTGAGGAACTGGATTAGGGGCACCAAATGATTTTGTCTGTCAGCCCAGAAGTGAGTGCTTCTCTTTCCCACTAATGCTTCTCCCAGATAGATCAAGCTGCAGTTTGAAAGTCTGTACACTGTGATAGATATACAGATCTACAGAAACAACTGAGGCAGATAAGCTGATATGAATGTTATTCATTTATTGTAATTCTTTCATTCCCTGCTCCATGGGAGATGCTATCTATGTAGCATACATTTGCAGCAAGATAATAATCTGCAAGAACAGGTAATTTTTGCCATGAAGAGATGATGCACACAATAATTGGAGAGAAACAAATCCCCTGGAAGCCTACTGAATATCATAGTGCAAGTATACTCCCCCTCTGCCCACACTTCTACCAATGGCTTCTGCACACCACAGCTGCAGGCTAAGTTTCTGGGTTGGCTTATCCTCTATACGAGACAGAACATATTTGACTTCAGGCATTTGGAAAGGACACTGCTAACAGTACAATCTATGTGTTTATACCATGTGAGATGACAATGGGAGAGTTAGAAACAGGGCAGCAAAAAAGTGAAGGTGAAATAATCAACTTGTTTTTATCAATTAAAATTAAAGATCACCATAGTCATACATCCTTATCTACCAATAACATGAGGGCCTCCTGCTGCTGGGAGCACACTGGATCATGATGAAAGTAATACGCCACGGGACAGGGAGGAGAAAGCAATTTCCAACTACAGATCATGAGATGTGGTTGATATGTAATGTCCCATAAGAATGAAAAATCCAGTTTGGACGTTGAATCTTAAATGTGGTGTTGTAAGGTCTCCCATCATGTTAAAATCTGAGTGGGAGAAACCTGCTGAAATGAGTTGAAGACCAGAGCTTGCAAGCTAGAAATAACCAGGTATTTCTTGTTCAACATTTGAGCAACCTAGCTGATCAGGCACCAAGCCAGAGAGTATAAGGTATAACCTGAGATCAGCTCTTCTCACTGCATGGAGGAAGGCATAAGGAAGGGGGGCATCTCTCTTGCCCTTAATTGTCTAAGTGAGACTAAGGAGATTAACCACACAATTAGGTATTTAATCAGTGCCACTCCCAGCCCAAGTAGCAGTCTGTCTTGTGTGTGCTTCAGTATTACATGCCTGAAATGAAACCTTTACATCAAAACTGAACTCCCTTTGCAGGCCCTCAAATCCCCATCCTGCTTTATGCAACAGGAATGAACTTACACATCAGCACAGGACTTGCTGGTCAGCACATCTTGCCTTATCAACATCTCCTTTTCTCAAGCAAGTCATGGAAGCAGATACAAGACAACTAGGCTACTAACAGCAAATGAAGCACTTACTTACTTACTCTGTTCCTAGTGACAAACTCAATCCAGATATAAGCAATCTAATTTATCATGTTCAAACCACTACCAGTGAACCCCATCCTAGCTCCAGCCTCTTTGATGGTGCTGCTGTGCAGTGTCTCTTTGGTGGCCTCTTGGCATCTAAGCCTGGCACTGCACCAGATCCCATGGCTCCCCTGCCTCTTCAGAACCTGTCCCACCTACTTGGGTATGCAGAACAAGCACAGTCCTTTCACAGCATTAAGACATTAAACAATTTACACAAGCATCATCCGGGGAGGATACAAAACCTTTTGCACGTGTAACACAAGTAATGTATATGAGCCCAAGGGCTTTAGCTCAATGTATATGCAGTTAGGGCAAAGATAACCCCTCGCATGTCTGATAACATAATTAAGAATGTCTATTTACAGACACCACAGTGATATTAATGAGTTTACTCTGAAATTTTGGATGATACAAGATCATAAAGTTGGGGAGATTTTTTTTTGTTGTTGTTCTCTTCCTAGTCACTTATTTTGCTAGCTGCATGTGCACGCTAAGAGAGAATGCTTTTAGGGATGGGTGATGGTAATTATACAAGACAAGAGCAGAGAAGCTGCACACAGATTCATTTCCTCCACAGCCAGAGCCTTGATTTTATAAGAATTAAATCCTCATAATGAAGGGGGTGCCTCTGCATGCTGCTGTTGCTGTTCTACATCTCTCATTACACCCTCTGAGTGCACACAAGTAATGACTGTATGAGTTTAGCTCTCAGAGTAAATTCAACATTTCTAGGCCAGCGTTCTGTAAACAGTCAGAGGGTGTGCTGGGAAAATATGCAGAATTATGGTACTGCTTGCTCTGTATTTGTGCAGCCCAGGCAAGGATATGGCAAAGAGACCAGGGAGGTACAAAAGAGAAAAATGCAAGAGCCAAGGGGAAAGTGAAGCAGCCTCTGTCTGCCTCCTTACAAGCAAGGCTGGCGAGCTGCTGGATGTCTGACTTTGCAGTCAAAAGGCCTGCAAGCACAGCACAGAAAGGCTGAAGCAGCAACCATAGGGTGCTCAGGGAGCCCTGACCTCTGCAGCCAAGAGGAGCAGGCAGGACAGCCCTGATCCAGGCAGCTCTTATTCTCTGCTCCCTTGGCTGTATGGAGCATTTGGGGCAGGCTGGATGCTGATCCTCACCTTCGCACCCTGATAAGAGTAACTTAAACTCTTCTGCACCTTGGCTCTTTTAAAACAGGATAATAATCATCTCCTCTCCCTGGTTTTCCCAGACTTCATTGAGCTCACGGAAGTTCCTTAAGGCAAGACTTGTCTTTCGCTGTTTCCATGGGCTTTGTGCAGCGCCATCTGACCTGAGAGGCACTGCCACACTACAATATTAATACCAGGCGCTGAAGCAGTGCCTGGTTTTATCTCTTAGGATGTGCAGGTTACAAAAATAAACACATGAAAAATGCATTTGTGACCTCTGTGCACAGCAAAGTGCTGCACACAGGCAGACATCCATTAGGGGAAGAAGTAATAGCATAGAGTGGGCTGCACTCTCTTACTCCCCAGTTTTCTTCTCCCACTTGCAATAGTAATACATTCCAGATTGAAATTTCTTCCTATTGCTTAGAGCTTTGCTTATTTTATCCACTTACTTTCTAACAGATAGTAAATTGCCTACACAAGCAAGGGATAACACAGTGGATGTTCCTCTGAGATCACAAGTATTACAGGTCAGCTTAACATCTATTTCAGTATATTTCCCTTTAAAGAAAAAGACTAAAAAGAAAGAAATTAAGACCACTGTGATAAACAAACATCGGTAGAGGGGGGAAAAAAAAGAAAAAGAGGCACAACAGGGACAAAACAAAGCAGCTGTAAGCCCGTAAGCTCATGTGGAAACAAATTTGATTACCACCAATTCCCTCAAGTACTGACCAGATAAACACTTGTTCAGCTTATAAGTTCTGACAAGAGCACAACCCAAGGTAGTGCAGCTGCAAGAGAGTGATTTTTCTTTTCATTTATTGAAACCTCTGGGAAAATAATAGTGATGGAAATCAAAACCCATGTCTTCTGCGTAGCTACAGAATATTACCAGTAGGCACACAAGAGAAAAATCATTGATATTGTTACCAGGATCAGAGAGAAGCAGGCGCCTGAAGCAATGGACAGTCAGACAACTGAAGAAGCTGCTCAGGGTTGAAAATCAGACATAATTTTAATTACAAAAGAATTTCCAACCAGATGTATAGGAATCAATCTGGCAAATCTAATTTTAGTTGGAACTGTGGTTTCCTCTCTTTGATTAATCAGGATGAGAAAGCCACCAAACTGGCTGGAGGTGTTGGTGTTTGATTTAAAGGAGTTCAACAACTGGCCGTTACAGATAAAAGAAAATTAACTATAATCAAACACTACGAAAGATGATCCTATGTTCTGAAATCAAAAAGCAGAGTTAGCAACAGCTACCAAATGAGAAATGTACAAGTGCAACTGGAACTTCCATTCTGAGGAAACAAATGAATAATGTAGGAAAGGATAAATTGGGTAGACAAGGAGTTAGCCATTAAACTTCCCCCTAGCACTTAAAAATTATGACCAGCTGGACTCTATTTGGCAATGCCAGTGCAGCCAATCCCTCTAGCATTAGCAGAGTGAGCCTGTATTGAATGCCAGTTTCTGAATCTGCTTGATTGTGTGCCTGATGCCCCTTGTAGACACCAGGCAGGCTGTTTGCATTAAGTGTGATGGTTCCCAGAAGTTCTGGGCTCACTGTACATACTAACTCTCATGCTGATACTTCAGCCTACGAAAGCTACAGACTTTGAACCTAGCCCTGTATCTCCACCCTGTGAGTTCAGGGACTCAGCATCTCCCTGGCCCCGCAGCCCTCAACACCAGCTCCCCGCTTTCTGGTATTCAACATCCCAAGCCTAAAATCAGCTCCCAGGCTGGCTGCCTACTTACAGACACTGTGACACATGGCAAGCTTCAAGCTATCACTTGCCTACAGCATCTCAGGTAAAATCTCTTACTTCATCACTCCTTCATACAGCAGACTTGAGTTACAGCTGCTTTTCTCCACCATTTACAAACAGAAACAACTATTAGCTACTTGCCTCTGTTACTCTATTTTATTTAGGCTCTAGAAAGTTTGTAGAAATCCTGCATTATTAGTTTCTCAGCTGGAGCTGTAAGTCTTATGTGAATCTTTAAGAAATGTGGTCTGGAACAACCATCTCCAGTTTGGGAAACACAACAATTGGTGTCAGCCTGGAACCACACCTAAAGGGAAAGGCCGTGCTTGTGCAGGGACTTCACTAAATGACAAGATGCACAAATCCATTCTTCATAACCTGGGGCTACTGAGTTAATTACTCTCATAAATCTTTGCAGCAGGTGAAATCAAGAATAATTCACTTCATGAAGGCACAAACTCTTCCAAAGCCATTACTTTTCATGTCAGTTCTTTGTCAAATATGTAATTTTTGTCACACAACTTTGAAGTTCCAACATCAGCTATTTTCAAAGTCTTTTTTCTTATGCTATGTCTTCAAGGACACTAGAAAAATCTGTCACCCGATCAACCAATTTACTCTACACTGAAGAGTAATGGACCCTATGATAAAGATCACATACGCAATTTCAGGTCAGTCATGTGGGGTTTTTTTTGTTGTTTTTGTTTTTTTTTTGTTTTGTTTTTGTTTTTTTGAGCTAAGAGAAGAAGAATAAAGCCACAGAAGGTAAGTCTCACATTAGCCATGTTAAACTTACTGCAATTTTTGTGTAACACAACTTTTTTCCCTTTTGCCCACTCAGCTGAACAGATATCTGAACCAACACATCCACCTACCTACTCCTGCCTGCAAATAGTGAAAGCCTAAAGTGCTGCTTCAAGTGTGCTCGCATCTGGTGAAGCAGACATGTTCCTCATCTGGATAGTCTTCAGCTTTTTAAAAATAAGCCAAATGTCAAGCAGCATCTATCACACATAAACTGACATTTTTCTGATGTATTCTTTTACCAAATGTCTGACTCCAAAACGTTTTCGTCAGACCAAGCAGCTTCTGCAATCCTCAGCTCCCATCAGGCTGCCAGAAAGGATAAGCATTTACCATAGGAAATTCTTAGTTCACTGCAAAATGTTGTAAAGGTCACGGGTGGCCAAGCCACGTCTGCTGAATTGCAGGTGGCTAAAATAACAACACCCAATGGGGAGATGAGTGGGAACAGACCAGAGTTAGTAGGTGAAAATGTTGAATAGGGAACAGGATGCACCTTTGGCAGAATAGATAATTAAGGAAAATGGAGAAAACAGAGCACATGGGATCTGCCATGGGAATAAATTGTTCTGGGAGCTGGGACAAAACTGACGAATATGCATCACCTTGAAGGTCTCAGCAAATGGGTGGAATTGATTTGAGAATCCAACAAGCAAGGTCATTGGCATGGGATAAGAGAAAGGGATTTAGCCTTACGCAGTCCCAGCAGATTATTTCTATTTCAGTATAGCCTCACTGCTCCACATCTACATGAAAGAGCTGGCACAGTTTCCTCCTCTGGACTCTACAGAGCTGGTGGGGATATTGCAGTTGCTTAAGAATGATTTTAGTATGATTTATGTGGATGATTTTTCCTTGATTATAATAAGCTATGAATCAAATCTCTTTCACTCTTCACAATGTAGGCTTAGGAACTACTTTAACTTCCCATAACCTTCATTTTGGAAGTTTATTAAATCACTGATTTGAAGGAAAATTCAAAGATCTGTCCATTTTCCTCTTTAAAAATAGTACATGCAGTGTAGAGTTCCTTAGACAACAAAGGTAAGTTTCTTAGAGATTGTATTTTGATAAGCAGGTATTTCTAGATTTCAAACTTGCAATTACAAAATTCCAAGGAAAACTGGTTATTGTACAGGGTAGAGCTATGCACAGCTGCATCTTCCAGCTTCCTCTATTTTAAAGAGCTACGACATTTTGTAATGAATCCAGATCCCTGTTATGTATTCTGAGTTGCACATCAGTTATTACTTTTTACAGCTTTAATCGATGAGCTACCAAAGATAAGCCAGACCAATATCCTGAGCTGTTACTCATCAATTACCCTACAGCAGTTTCTAAGAAGCAACACTTTCAGCCCCTGTACTTTCTTTGCAGTGACTTAACTGGTTGAAGAGGTTGATGAGTCCCTTTTTCTGTAGGTAAGGAAGGTCATTCGAAGAAAATGAACAGAAACTCATTGACATTTAGGAAGAAATTGCACTCCACTTGAAACCACACTGTAAAGCTCTATTATATGAAATATGTTACAGCTCAGTTCTCAGAGGAGTCAGAGTTGTTATTAGGCTCTTTTTCCTTAAACTGAAATTTTCAGTAAAATACTTCAGAAGCCAAGAGTGTTGCAACAGCATCATGGCCCCCTGTGAGCCTTTACTGGAGTGTTATGCCTGCTGAATTTCAAAAGCAGTGTTACAGCAGTGATGTTAAGATGCAGAGAGATAAGTAATTATTCCATGAAAAGAAGAATGAACCTGTGTTCAGAAAGCCCCCTTCACCAGAACCTATTACCCAATCTGAGTGCACCAATCTTCTTTCCAGTCACCTATTCTCAGTACTCTCTAAAGAGTCTGCCTTGTCCAATCCGTAATGCTATCTGCTCCTGCAGAATCTCTAGCATCCTTTTCCATTTTTTCCCTTCCCTTGATCCTCTGCACTTGCCTTCCTACTCTCATTTCTCTCCTGTTATTTCCTCCTAGTCCATCCCCTTACCCTTCTCAAACCTCCCCTGCCTACAAACACTGCCCCTACACTCATACGAGCCCTTCCCATAGCATTCCTTCTGAAAGAATGTTCTTCTTCAACTACAAGTCATTCCCTTGGCACGCCAGTTAAACTGCAAAACACAGAATCATGTATGCCACAGCTTACACTAAAGAGCTGTAGTATTTCCTCCTCCCATCAAGGTATTCACTCTGCTCTTGGCCATTATTTCTAGGAATAAGATCTCAGCATCTGCTTTCCTCTAACACCTTTTCTGCAGCCTCTCCTCTACAGCACTATTCTCCACCCTAAACCAGCAGTATAAAACTAACTAGGAAGTCTAACTTTACCTTTCAGATTATTTTCTTTTCTGCCATATTTGTAATTGCTTCTCATTCAATTGCAAGTATTCATCACTTACTCTACAGCACATACTCCATCCACAGATTTCGGCTGCATTCCAGCTGGAACAACCCTTTGAGAGAAACAGAAATCTATTCCAGAGCAACTGCAGCTCCCAGCACAAAACCTAAGAGCACACAGAGTCCCTTGGTACACGGGCACAGCATGGAAGAAGTGGAAATAGAGCCAGGCAGGAGGTAAGGAACGTGAGGAGATGATCCAACAAACAGAGAGAGGAAAACTGAGAGAAACTGCAGAGGACAAACGTTGAAAGAGTGAGGCTTGCACTGATGGCACACAAGGAGCAATATGTAGATACATTATACACATATATATGCATACATATGTATGTAGTACACAGTACTCTCCAGAGCCAGACCTGAACTTTGGTTTTCTTGGTTACAGTACTTACTAAGTTGCCTTGAAACCCACTGCCAACCTGTCCCACCTTCCTCATCACTTCTCTGAGGGAACAGCAGCGAGTACTACTGGAAGTTTCAAGGGACAAACGTATGCACTATGAGTGCCAAGCATGGAAGACTGCCCACGTTGAGGTCATAGAATCTCACACAATAATGTCTTTTTCTTTTTGTAAGAGTGCTTTAAGAAACGAGGCTACCACTTAGATTACATGGGGAAACAAAATAAGAATGACAGCCATTAGAACGTTGCCATTGCCAAATCAGAAGCACATAAATTAATACACCTTAAGCGTACTCTTGCTTATGTCACTTAATTCAGCCTTTTGCACGTGCTCCTAAGGACAGACACTAAAATCCTAGCTTCCTTGAAGTCAGTGGGCAGTTTGCCATGGACTTCAGAAATTCCAGTAAGATTCAGATAGGTTACAGCTTTCATTCAGCTCCATTCTACAAATTTCAGATTTTCTCCTTTCCTTTCTCCCATGAAGGCTTTTCATTTTGCTCACACCATTCTCTAAATTCATTTTTTTTTTCCACCCTGCACGTGCGGTATGTGGCCCTGCACCTTATTTATTGCACATACATAAAGCCCTGCTAGAACAGAGAATTTTAAATTCCTCACGGTTGTTTTGCATTGCAAAAACTTATAATTCTCCTGGGCCCTGTGTGTGCTGAGAATGCATCTTTAGAATGTTGTTTGCGAAGCAACTCACATTACCAGCTCTAGTTTATACAATAGAATCTGGAGCATGTAGAAATACACACAGACATGTTCAATGCCCACCGAGTTTGAGCTCTGATTATGGATAGGTCTGACTTTCTTAGATGTCTGCAGTATTATATCTTGAGAACAAAGCTCCCGTTTACCTCTTTGATTACAAGCTTCCACCATTTTCAGAAACCAGGCTCCAGTTATTCTGAATTAGACACCCAGAAAATGAAATCAACTCTCATCAGTGACTGCCTGAAGGAAGAGCGATCCAACTGCTAATTCAAAGGACTCAGAGCACAGAGCAGGAACCCGAAACCTGTCTGTAGCTCCCAGTCTTGCTGTGTGGCATATGGGGGACAAATGAGATGCTGCAGGGAGCTAAGCCAAACATTATCCTCTACCCAGGGGGAATTGGAACCTTCTCATCCTACTTCATTTGGAAGGATCCTGACCACAAGACTACAAACTATTGGATTGGTGCATAAGAAAATGTAGGCAATTAAAATGTACCAAATCAGGATTTGATCTTCCTTATATGGGTGAAATATGCCATAAAGCCAGTAAAAGTGCTGTCAAATGCAGACCAGGCCTTGCTTGGACAACGTAGATTTGATTAAAGATCACATGATGTTTGAGCACAGCAATGCATTAGGAATTAAAGCTTTAGTGATTTAGCACTTGTCGTGTTCATTCTTCTTAAAGCATTGCTATGACATCACCTTCAAATGCTCTCATTGATTACCTTTCTGAATCTGTCTCCATAACGCATCTTATCCATTACTACTGTGGATTGTTTAATTGAATGAACAGTTTAGTGACAAACTGATTGGGATTAATCGACTAAAAACACTACATGGAGCATGTACACACAGAACAGGCTAGGAAGTGGTTTATTAAATCAGAAGTCAAAAACTTGAAGCTGCCATAATATGCCGATGATCAGGGAGACAACCAACAGCTCATCTAGCAGCCTATCCAGACACAGGTGCACTCCATTCATATGCAGATGATGTTTCAGGAGCAAATGCCCTTGTTGGCTCAATCAACTGTAATGTACCATAATGAGTTGCTTATCTGCATCAGTTGTGAATGTTAACTTGGTAAAAAATACTGAAAGTCTCAAACTTAACCTACCAAAAATGTGATGCTTGATATTGTACTCAGAGTATGAATAACTTAATTTTCACTAATCCTGAGGTTTTCCTATCAGCTGTTTGCAGTCACCTGTAGTTTTGCATGCAAAGAGCGGAGAATAATACTACCCAAAATCTGCTATAAGAGGGCTAATAATGTTATGTCAGGGTCAACATACCCTTGGGAAAAGACAAAAGAAGTCTTTGTTGTGCAGGAAAATAAAGTATTTTACAAGAAGCCTTATTCACAAAAACTGGATTTAAAAGTAGCTGTAACTTGCATGGATATTCCATACTACCATTTTAATTAGTCATGTCTTCTCTGCATGGCAGCAGTATTTTCCCAGGCAGAGGATATTCCTTACAACTTGTTTGGACGTATTACTTAGAAATAAAATACACAGAAACAATGATGGATGATGCCAGTCCAAAGGCCAAACAGCCTTGGCTCCTGGACTGGCATTTCTCCAGTGACCCAGTCCCACAGAGCCACCTGCCAGTTTCTCCCCTTGTCTGACAGCTTGGTCCATTCTTCACAGCCGCCAACTCATACAGAGCAGTGAGCAACCCACACGTAACCAGATGCTTTTGCAGCAGACACGTGGTGATGAAGGCAAAGAGCACTAGGAGACAAAGGTTGGTGCTGCTCCTGAGACCAAGAGACATTCAGATTCCCCAAATGAGTCTAAAATTATACGACCCCAGCGGGGAGTCCAGTCAGTGGAACTGCACTCTGCAACCCAAATGCCAACAGGCATCCCCAGATGTCTGGGGATCACCCTAATTCTGCATTTATGTTCAGAAAAATCCAAGTTAGAAATCTGCATTACCAGCAAGCAAACATCTGAGTGGATTTTTGCATCCATACTGAGTTTGGAATAAGTTAACATGCTAAGTGCACAGTGAAGGATGAGCAGCGCAGCTGAATGCCTTAGGAAACCCTCTGCAAAGGTTACAGTGTACTTGCGGTGGCATTTTCAAATACACTGACAATAGTTTCACACCCTGCATAACATGCACAAACTGCATCTTCCTGCAAAGCCTGCAACAGAAGGAAGAGCACAGGATAACCAGGTAATTACAGCCAAGGAGCCCATTGTATCTTGTTTCTAAATCTGTTTTTGCAGATTGCCTTCTGTAATAGCCATACAGGTTTTGCTGCACAACATTAATCCATGGGTATGTTTTAGCTGTGAATGCAAATCCCAAAGCTGCTCCTTGGTCCTTCGGCCAGGTAAAATTCACATGTAAGCTAATGGAAAGTTTTGAATTGAGAAGTAATAGCAAGAAAAAACATCTCTGATATCTTTTCTGCTGGAGACCCCACATCTGGTCACTTGATCTAGCTCGTGATGGAAAGCATCATTCCTCACTGGAACACCTGGAGGATTCACAGAGCTGTCCTAAAAGGCTCATGACCCTACACAGGGCACCCCCTAAAAGGCTCATTTTGAATGTGACTGAATGCACTGATCACACCACTGACTGGCTGCTCTAGTCAAGCACATCTCTACATTATTGCTGTTCTAACACAAAAAATAAGGATAGTTCATTGCCTGCAAGTGACTTGGACTTTTTTTTTTTTCCTTAACTCACTGTAGACTTTTTACCAGTTCTTATTGACTGCTGTGAAGTCATCGATCAATGGCTGAATAAAAGGAATTATAACCTAATAAGCATTTTTGGTCATTTATTTTGACAATAAAATTGTAATTTAGTTTCCATCACCACGCACTAGTCAATGAAAACAGGCAGGAAATGAAGGGTACATTCTAACTGTTCCTTACATATAATTCACATATACTTCACACCCTTACCTGGAGTAGCACTGGAGACTGTTGGCCACTGCTGGTCAGGCCCTCCTGGTCCTCCACGTAAGATTCCTGCCTCCTCCAGATGCACAGCACTGAACAAGCACACAGCATGATTAGATTATACAGTTATCCTCTGGCTTCATAATATTCCCCTTGCTACTCTTCAAAGGTCTGAACTGGTCACCATGCAAACACTGCTGTTGTACTGTTTCAAGCTAACAAATTCCTGCTGGAACACTGGAGAATCAGCTATTCTCATTTGCTACAAACAAGCTTTGATTATTTAGTAAAACACAGTTGTGATAGAATTTATAAAACAAACATAACTAACTCCAGAACACTTTGCTTTCATCGACTGGAAGCCGCTGACAAGGAAGCTTGCAAAGATTCTTGCTGTTACGATGTATTAACATTAAAGCAAATAATGAAAGGTTGGCTGAGTTACCGCTGAGCCTCTGTAAATATGCTACTCCAGTGAACAATTCAGAAATACACCTGAAAACGCAGAAACTGCATCACATCAAACATGATGTTACATGGTGAGCACTTGGCTGAGAAAGCACCACTGCTGTATATCAACCAACATGGAAGAAAGTGAAAAAAAAATCTGCTGTACTGAATGCAAATCTATGCTCCTTCATTTATGTGCCATCCATTAGAAAAACAGGATGCTGTGACCGTGCCGCTGTCTCTGCTCATCCGCCCCTCAGCTCCTTTCCACACTACCAACTTAATGGGCATTTTCCACTAAATGCAACAAATGCCAAAGGTCGTACGAACATCACATTTCTACACGTCTTATAAATAAAACAGCATTTTATGAAAATCCTCTGCTGGAGAGGTCACGTAAACCTGTCCAGAGATTTCAGGGAAGGACTAAGGCTGCTGATGGGAGAGAACAGAGGAATGCACCATTTCCGAGAAAGGCTTCATTAACTCTTCCGCACATGGGACTAATTGCTTTAAACGAGCTCTGACTCCTCATTTGTTCTTTAAGTAACTTTAGACAAAATCTTCAACTCCAAATAGAAAGGAATTCAGATTCAACTGTGTCCTGAATAACATGATAGCGTGGAAGTCCCAGAAATGGACATTCTGAATCTGAATTTTTGACTTTTACCTTAAAAAGACCACAACACCATGGATAACAGATAAAAAATGATGGCCATGGCCACACTGCATGAGCAGTTTTTGGAAAAAAAAGCATAAATTCCTGCACTTGTATTATCTTAGAAATTACCACAACATTACAGTTCCATCTAAACCTGCATGGTAGTGTCATTAATCACATTGCACCAGTTTGCTACTCTGCTCAGAAAAGGGAAGCGAAGATATCATTTCATCTAGGCTCCATAAAAAAAGCTTTATTATAATCCTTTCCAGATGCACTGAGTAGTAAATTACAGCAGAGTCTGCTCATGGTTTTATGGAGGGAATCTTCAGTTGAAAGAGATTTGGAGGCAGCCTCACATTGCCTTATATGAAAACTGCCTCACATCTTATAGCAATAGGACACATCAATAAAAAAAGGTGTTACAACAAAGGCGGGACAACAAAAGGACTGGCACAAAATAGAGGTGCTATAAAGGAATGGAAGATTGCTCACCCATATCAAAAGAGTCCAGGTCCATAGGGGAAAAACTTCACTAAGAAGAGATCGCCAGAAGAGATCCTTCCCCAGGGGCAGTCAGCCCTTCAATGAGGTCTAAGAGAGGTGCAGCCAGGCTCCACCCCTTCTGGTCACACAGCTGAATTGCCTTCACCTGTGCTCCTAGGGCTGACTGGGTCCTTTCCTCAGGTGCTCAATCAGTGGTTCAGCCATGACTCAACAACTACCATATATATCTTTAGAACATGCTTTAAACTGTGTTTAGCACCTTGTTTGTACCGCATGGCTTTCAGACTGGCTGCAGGAGTAGCATACTTATGGCAACAAGAGGCAGCTAGATGGAAAATGCACCAATGCCATATGATCTACTAAAACCTATCAGCATTGAAGATATGAGGGAGCTTGAAGGAAAACAAAAAGTGTATAATTGCAATTAAATAACTCAATAATTGGAATATCTGATACCTTGACAGCAACATAAAAAAGGCAGAGAGCAAATACGACAAAAGCAGAGATCGATGGTGGTACAGTAATAGCAAAAGATGCAGTCAGCCCAAATTTGTCAAACTTAGAGATTCAAAGTGACAGTAGCAGAATCTTCTTCCCATCTCAGCTTACAGATATGATCAGTTGGAGGCATCAGAGAAGGGGGACAGGTTGGTCTTTGTCAGAGAGGCCAAGGACAGAATGCCCTGTGCCTGGGGCAGCACACAACCTACCTTTGCATTCCTGCCCTTAGGGACGCAGAGTAGCGCCAGTCAGGATTGGGGTGTTTTGGCTGTAGAAACAAAAGCCCAGAAAAACATGGTTAGCGTACACTAAATGTGTGGAAAAGCACGTAGACCTGCCTCCTTTCGGGGTTGGTGTCAAACAGTCTGCATGGTGACCCTCGGTTTTTGTGAACGTTCAGAATTCTGCAATCTTTCTATGAATCTGAACTTTCAAATGGTCGCACAGAGATGATCTCTGTCACAAAGCAACTTGTTTGGATGCCAAGGCCTTTGGCTAGGGATGATCTCTGTGGAAAGACATATAATGCTGGAAACTGGAGGACAGTTATTTTCCATATTCATAAACATTCTGGGCATAGGAAGAAAGGAATCATAAATTCATAATATACGTTCTGCTGCTTTTCTTGATGAGCCAAGGAAGCTCAGCTGCTGAGCCAAATAGCATCTGCCTAAGGACATATAAAATGGAGCCCCCTGCAAAGGGGACACGTGGGCTCCTCTGCTGTGAAGTTTCTGCTGGCATTTAATGTACTGCAGAGGACTGCACTAGATGGTATCAGATTTGCAGACTGCAGCAAGTCTTTTATCAAAGGCAGACATGCTCTTTCACAATATCAAGAACTTCTACATTCTCTTTATTCATTAGGGGGCATAAGGGAAGGAAGGGGAAAGCAGACACCAATGCCCTTTGGCCAACAGTGTATGCTGACTTGCTGCAGAGTGGCTTGCTAAATGAACAGATAGCTAAGATATCCTCTGTTGAACAAAAACTTGCTCCAAAAATGCCTTTGCAGAGTCAGAGGACCATTGAAAGAATTTTCAGTTATGGTAGACAACAGCAAACTGAGGTCTTTTGAAATTCTGCACTTCTATGCAGCCCTAAGAACATGACAAGGTTATATCCCAGGATTCTCAAAGCATTAGTCTGTACCTGATATTGCAGCCAGTGATTAACGTCAGGCACTTGAATCCAAAGAGAGAACTTATGTCCACAAATATAATGGACTGCACTCATTCGTGGCGTGTCTCATACAGTGCCAAACACACAAATAATAAATGACAGTAATGGTTTAATTCTGTTCAAGCCATTGGAGTCAGATCAGAAATGAATTTGGCCCCATTACTTGAAGAGAAAAAATAAAGTGTTGAATGCTCTCAATTATTTACAGCCAGCTCTGCTTTTCCTCTTGAGGTTTTGGGCATGCTTTTCCCTGGATCAATAGGCTTTATTCAAATAAAAATGGTGCAATTAGAACTTCCCCCATCATTCTATCCCTGTACTTCCTGAGTCCAGCTTCACTCAAGAGTGAGATGCTCTTGGATGATGTGCATCCTCAGTATCCTTTATGGTCTGAATTACACAAAAGGGAGGAGGCTTCTATCTGCAACCACACATTAAACATCTGTACTAGCAATTTCCTTCCCATTTAGACCCCAGTTGTCTGGCATGCTCAGGTTCTGCTGAGTTCAGCAGAAAATGACTTGACAAGGAGCCCATTATGCATGTTGCCAGTATTTTCTGATTCATTCCATTTTGGCCCCAGTCCCAAGGATGTCAAGGTAACTGTAAAGTCAACCATACAGAAATACTCAATGAAAGAAAAGACAGAAGATACACTAATCAGACCCTTCCCCAAGTTTGTTTTTCTAAATGTATGAAGGGTGCTAACACCAGAAGATTTGGCTTTTCCTCTGCTGGAGATTTGCTTGCAGAATGGGAACTGTTGGACAGGGGTGCGAGAGCAGAGAAGTCCCTGTCCTTTCATACAACAGGAGAAGTGAAAGTCACAAATTTGCACAAGCTTGTAGGCAGTGTGAGGAGAAGAAATGCTACCACTGCTCCAAGCAAAACACAGATGAAGCAGCATTGAAGAGCTGGAAAAGTCTGTCACGAGTTAGGCAGGAGCAAGGAAAGGGGAAAGCATGATTTGCTCAATGCACACCGATTTTTTTTTCTCACCAAGAGCTGGGAAGCTCTTGCTGAAAACCGAACTGAACAAAAACCTCACAAAATCGATGGTCGATTGTAAACTTTCAGATACAAAGTGGTAAATGGGTGATGGTAGCAGGAGAAACTCATCTGTTAGAAATTCTCATTCCATGAGATTGAGAGTCACAATGTCAGAATAAGAGAAATATCAGCAATTAGAAGACTGTGGTATTTTCAAAGGTTATTATCTAGATGCTGTGGCCTCTTACAGCCAATTCCTGTTGTTCTCTATGTGCTATTACTCCTCAGGCAGGGCTGCAGTGATAGTCAGAGTCCAAAGGAGGAATTATCTCAGGCACATACCTCTGGAGATGGAAAAAGCAATCGGCTCATGCTCTGGTTTAAGTGCACACACAGCCACTTACTAACTTCTCCAGTGGAATGGCAAAGCAGAATTGGAAGGGCAAGTTGGAAAACTCACTGGCTGAGCAAAAAATAGATTGATACATTGGGGAAGAAAGAAAGAAAAAAAAAAATTAAAAAAAAAAGGAAGACTGAGGTGAAAAAGCCCCACTATTTTCATCACAAGTCAGAAAGACGACACCATCCTCGGAAGACTCTATTCCAACCAAAAGCCAGCATGATACATCTGACTTTCAAGCACTTTCCTTATACACCCACCAGGCATTCCCAGTCTGCACACTTGGTTTGGCCCATGATTCTGGTTAGGAACAGCCTACCTTTACCAAACCACAAGTTGAAACCTGACTCACTGAAATATGATGCTAGCAGTCACTGCATCATGTCACGATATGGCCATTTTCAGAGTGGAGCAATGTCTTCAGCACAGTCCCATGGAACAGAAGACTGTATTGCTACACTGATGAAAGCTGAATGCTGTCTGCAGGCTCCTCTAAAAAAACCCTGTCACAGGCTTTGCTGCATCACAGGTCAGCACCGACAGAACAGGGTTACAGCCAGAAAGCATGAGCACAGAGAGGAAGCACAAAGAGGAACACAGAATCTAAAGTAGTCCCAATTCTCCCCATCTGTAAATCCCCTGGCAGTTACACAATGCAAATGAAGATTAATACACTTCCTTTCACGTCTCTAGCTCCCAACTTGTCACAAGACACTGTTTGTCACATACAAGCTCATTTTTCCACCTGTAACATCACCTCAGCCTGCCCTCAGAGGTTTTTGAAAGCTGGTGGTCCTACTTTTACCATACATCAGTTGAGCTGAGGGAAACCACAAAACTGAGCACCATTTCCTGCTCCTCCCATCACCTGCTTTTTCTCATTTAGTAAAAACACTCAACATCTGTTGTAAGGTGAACAAAGACCCATCCAGATGCCTACAGCAGCGTTTGCCATCACACCAGGTGAGCACCTCATGCCAACAGTTTGTTCCTCCTGCTTCTTCCAAGAGCCAAGGTTACATTCTGCATAACCACAAGCATCAATGTGATCAATCAACCAACCATACTGGAAAGTTCAATAGGTGAATTTATATTATAAGTGAAGTCACCTTAACAGCATAAAAGTTCAAGTAAAATTTCACACACTCATTCTTAAGTTGCATAGCATGGGTTAATTAAAGCATTTCACTGCTACTTAGAGAAGAACTGAGAATACATTGCTACAAAAATTTGGCTTGATCCTGTATTTTTTTTCACCTCATGATTTACCCCAGTAAAGTTGATATCTATAGATAGAAGAAACTGCTGGAAAATGTTGATGTTCTGATCCCATATTCATGAAAATCCAACCTCCCAATGATTTCAGCGGGTGTTAGAACAGGGCCTGCTTGAGGTAGAGAAGTGTGAATGAAACATTTACAAACAGCTACCAGCTGATGAGACTGCTAAAAGCATCCCACTCCGTTCCCATTTCCACACAAACACACAACAGCATGACATAAGCTATATTTATCAGATGTATGTGCTTCAAAGCAATAATAAAAGGCCTTTCACAACCTCTGACCACACGCAGCTCTACTTATTTTCCTGTGAGACGGTGCTGACAGATGCGAAAAAACAGATACTTCTGTTACTGACCCTTCTGCAAATGCTTCAGATTAATTTGACGCATAGAACAGCCTATTTATAGTCTGAACATGCATTCATCACACAAGGAATCAGAAAGGAACCTAGAAGAGCCTAAAATTTCCAAAGATTTGCTTTCTGTCAGTGCTCACATGCATTTCTAACTCTGAGAAAACTAAGGTGAAAGGAACAAGCAAGCGCTTCTGTAAAGTGCATTTAATGAGTTCCAAGAGAAGGAAAACTCCTTTGTTTAATATTAGATGCAAATTTCTGCTGGCAGAGCAGTACACATCAAACTAAGAGTCCCACTTCCCTGAAGCACACAGCACTGCCCCTGCTTAGCAGAACAGGTCAGGATATGGACCCTGAATAAGAGGACCAACATTTATAGTTAACCTTTACAATGTCAGTGGGGCTGGAGAATTTCTTAGAGGATTAAGTTCTTGAACTGAGACTGTAAGATATTCCACCATTAATACCTTTAAAGCCTCTGTGAGAAATCTCTTGGTAAGACAGCTCCAGACAATGCTGTGGCTTTATTAGATTTAGACACTTTGAAACATGCTGGCACTTAAAAGCAGTATCAAGATGTGTTCAAGTGTTGCTTGCTTTTTGACCCTGTGCTTGGCAGGCTTTCCTTGAAGTACAAAACACAGAGGGGAAGCCAGAAGTAGAGCAGTGTGATCAAACAAATGCAAAAGCCCAATGAACCACTGGGTCTTACAGTCACTCATTTGCAGCCTTTGTGCTTTCTGAAAACAGTGCACAGAGCACAATGCAAAGTTACCTAAGGACACCATGATTATCATTGTACTTTGTTGCGATCATGTGCCACACACACAGGCACACCCAAAGGTAAAAGGAAATCTACATTCAGAAGTGCTCCTATCTAGTTTTGTCAAAGATCCAAGCTGCCCACTCATCTTTAAGAATGTGCCTCAGGGAATGAAAACTTCAGCCAAAACCTGTGTCGGTCTGATTGTTCATCCCTGCATTGAAAGGGAAAGGTTGTCATGAGACACAAGACGACGGTCGAGTTTAACTGCACACAAGATAACAAGAAGACAGAAGAAATGAAAAGAAAAACCAGGACCAGACACTGCTCAGACATCACTCAGCATCTCCACAGGCTTTTGAAGAAAGGGACTCCAGACTGAAATGCTGAAACCTTCCCTGAAAATGATGGATCATCACTGCAGTAGTGCACAGCAGCAAAATCTCCCCTTCACGCACTCCTTCCCGAAAGGCAGGAATCCAGGCTGCTCATAAACTCACATACTGCCAGCAGTGAAGCTTCAATACCTTGCCAGCTTAATCTTCGTGCCCACATTGCCTGCTCACCCTGTGGTAACGATCTAGCTGATGAGAGAGCAATGCTCACTAACCCCAGACTCTGAATCTTATCACTAGATCTTCCAGCAATACCTGTTTGTAAGGTTTTCAGTGCTGCTACGTCAGTATGTTTCTTCTATTACTAAATCCACCCAGTCTGAGATATTCTTCTAAAGCTAAAAAGACCACACAGATAAGCAAGGGGGATGCAGAAGCAGAGGCTACCTTGCAAAAATGAGCTCCCATTACAATCTCATGTATGACATGGGCAATAAAACAGTCATACAGACACCAGTGCATCAACAGATAGAAAAAACTCACTTCTCCTTAATAAGCTGCACTTTCCCCTCCACTGCATCCATGGAATGACTCAGTGGATTCAGTCACAACTTAGCAAAGAGCAATTGCTAAGTTCAAATGAACTTATCAGCAAGTACGCAAAGGACTGAGATCTTACTGCATCAAGCATTATTGAGGCTAAGTTACTGAGGTTAACTCTGAACATATCAGAAATATTTTTCATCTCACTACGAACAACATTGTAAAATTCAACGCTGTGAAACCCTCTACATGGCACGTGTGCACACAAAGCCTGTTCAGCTGGTCCCATTCCCATCATTCAACAGTTACCAGAATATCCATTTCCAAAAAGGAGAGGGGAGGGGAAGGAAGAGGAGAAGGAGAGAGAGAAAAAAAGACCTGTTGATATTTTCTAGAAGTGACACACACATCAGAGATTAATTGTGTAAACTGTCACAAGGGCAATGACACTCATCGCTGTGCTTCAATTTGGAGGCATGGGCCTTTACAGTTGAATTCTAAGTTCAGCTTAACAGAAGAGCACAGTCCTCCAAAGATCTATCATACAAATATCATTGTTCATCAAAAGTAGGATTTGGTGTTACTAAGCAATAGAGGCAATTCTTGGTGCACGTGCCGAAGTCGAAACAAGGAAAACACTTCTCATTTTATAGCATGTAATTAGCTAGGAATCAGTATCAGTGAATGCCAACACATTCACCCATTTTCTCACTATACGTGGCACTGACACATCTCCATGGTATGTATTACCACAGGGCAGTTTAAGAAGCAAAGACCAAAGAAAATAATTTAGGACAAGTAGCTTTAGTCAAATTTCACCTCCATTTACATCACACAGAACTACTGGACTAATTGACTCCTCTTCTGGGTCACACACGCACACCAGCAGCCCTTTGCTCATTTGTTCTATGTATGCCCATACTTCTGTACTCCAAGTGCAGCCCTTGTCTGATCTGCCCTGCTTTTCAAAATTTGCAAATTCACTGCATTCAGTGGAGTGATTCCCTAAAACAGGACAAGAATCTGTCTATTAAACTGATTTCCTGTTGCTCTTGCATCCAAAATGAAATAATTTTCAATTATTACTCTCTTTCATTTTCCCCAGAAAGCCGGACTGAAAGTGTGAATTTCACTCTGTGTGAAATATTTCACTCTCACGTTCCCTCCAATACCAGATTATAGGATTTTATTATGCTCAGAAAGAACTTAAGGTACAAAAATTGCAGAGAAAATGAAGGAAAAAATACACCCCCCACACCACATCACTGTGAATTACAGAAAAACACTGCATACATTATAAACTGTTTTGCTTTAAATGGTTGATCATTGCTCTCTAAAAGCAATTTTATATAAGATTTGCTGGTCCTCAGGATTCATGCATCTTCATTCTCTTGCAAAACCAGTTGCAAAAGATGCTAATATCTTCATATGTGTTTAAGTGCAAAGAACTAAATGAGTTACACTTCTCTAGCAAAAGCATACAAGTCAGGCTGCTTTCAACCCCCCCCCAACTCCTCCCCCCAGCTTCCCCATATCCAGACACACACTACACATTAATGCACAAACGGATCCTACAGCTGACACAATCCTAGAGTACAAACACACAGCACTTGCAACTTTTTCCCATCGTGAACCAGAATTTTCTCCGGTATTTCCAGATTTAGTTCCTATCTCTGAATGAAATAAACTGCAGAGCATGCAAACTACGTGCTAACTGCAGGCTAGCTGCATGCTAACATGAAGCAGCCATTAATGCTGCACTGTGGGATGATATTGAAAAGGTTCATACATTGCTGGCAAAACCACAGGTGTTAAACAATTTTCAATATCAGCCCAGCAGGTCAGAAGTTGTCACAATGCAACACCACAATGGTAATTTGCTGTAATTCTCCATAAAGATGTCACTGGATTGTCAGTGATGCAGCACTGGGTAGAACAGATGCTACCAAATGAGGGTTTGCAGCATTCAGACAACTAAAATATGCCCAAATCAGTAAGCAAAGCATATTTTTGTAGCTATCTAAATCCAACAACTTTGCTTAGGTATCAAAACCATGAAGTATCAAACATCTACAATTGCCATGAAATCACCTATTCATTTCCAAGCTAATCTATTTATTTTTTTTCCTGCAGTATTAGTTTTAGCATTAACGATTCAAGACTTGTGTCTGTCGTTTCTTAGCACTCTATGACAGCAGGCAATTTTAGATGTGTAAGAGAAAAGGGAAGGACACAATATTCTGCATAGCAAATGCTGCAAAAATAAAGTGAATCTCACACAGACAGATACTGAACTTACCAAATGGACCCTGAAACTCCCAGTATTTACCTAGAAACAAAATGCATTGCACACATTAGAATACTTTAGAACCATGTTTCTCACTATGTGCCAGTGAGCCCCAAAGGAAATACACTTAATCAGAGTTTTCCAGTTTGAACCTCTTCTTAAGTACAAATTTGCTCAGAGCACTGTGCTGACCATTTATCAACATAGCCTCACCTCATTAGGAGTAATGGAGTCATTTTTAAGTATGATCAGGTTTTGTGCACTCTGCCCACTCTGTCCTGTCAGATGCCTCTCAGTCACCACTGCAGAGGGAACCGTTCCTGTTGGCCCACAAGTATTGTAAAACATAAAAGTGTCACTTCCCGATCCTGCAGTTAAGCAAGCCTTATAGCAGTAGGTCTTAGTGAGAGACCCATTGCCCCGCACTTCAATGAAATGGGGCTGCACTTTTAAACCGTGAGGCAACCTCGCATCGATGTTGTTGTTGGCCTGCTTGTACAAGTCAGCAGGGCACCGTTCTCTGACCCCACAGAAACCTGTACAGCAGGAGTCCCCGTACAGACTGTATCTGTAGCACTTGATAACAGTAAGCCCAATGATTGTGAAAAGGAAAACGAAGGAGATGGAGCACAAAGCAATAATGAGATAAAGAGTGATTTCTGAATAATTGCTCGGATTTCTAACGTGCCTTCTTGTATCAGGGATGATTTTGGAAACTCTGTCCACCACGGCAACAGTGATGGCTACTGATGAAGACATCGGTGGCTCTCCGTTGTCTCTCACCTCCACCGTCAGGTTGAAAGTAGGTGTGCTCTCCTCCCTCAGTTTCCGAGTAGTCCTAATCTCCCCAGTATGGAGCTCTATCCTGAACAAATCTGGGTCTGAGGTTTGCACTATGTAGTAGAACAACCAGGCATTTTGTCCTGAGTCCCCATCAATGGCTATAATTTTGGTTACCAAATATCCAGCATGAGCTGAGCGTGGGATCATCTCCAGGGCTGCTGAAGTGTTGGTTGAGGTAGGATACAGAATCTCTGGAGCATGGTCATTCACATCTACCACATAGATGTAGACAGTGACAGTGCTGCTCAGTGATGGGATCCCAGCATCCTGAGCCTGGACAACCACATGGAATTCCCTTAGTGTCTCATAGTCAAAGGATTTGACAGCATACATGTCACCGCTGTCGGATTTAATGGTGACAAAGGAGGTGGCAGGTAGCCCTTCAATCTCCCCATCCAACAGAGAATAGGATATGTAGGCATTTTCGGCGACATCCGGGTCAGTAGCTTTGATAGTGCAAAGCAAAACTCCAAGGGGGTTGTTCTCAGGGACGTAAACTGAGTACACAGGTTCCTCAAAGAGCGGAGGATTGTCATTGATGTCAGAGATGACCACATGGATCACCTTCTGGGAGGAGAGAGGGGGGCTTCCAGAGTCAGTAGCCGTAACTGTGATGTTGTAGGCTGCTGCTTTCTCACGGTCCAAGTTGCCTTGGGTGATCAAGGTGTAGGAATTCTTGAAAGAGTTGAGCATAAAGGGGAGGCCGGGAGGAATACGCAGGCTTACCTGCTTGTTCAGCCCAGAGTCCTGGTCTGTGACACTCATTAAGGCCACCACAGTTCCTGGCTTTGCATCCTCTGGCACTGGGCTGTACAGAGAGGTCAGGACCACCTCAGGAACATTATCGTTGGCATCCACAATGTTGACCAGCACTTTGCAGTGCCCAGCCATAGAGACAGGGCCCTGATCAGTGGCTTGCACATAGATCTCATAAGAGGATGCTTCTTCATAATCCAAGGTGCCATTAACCCGTACCTCCCCTGAATGTGGATCCACACGGAAGAGCTGCCTCACCTTCTGTGGGGTATAGCTGCCAAAAGAATAGATCACATCCCCATTGGAGCCCTCGTCGGGGTCTGAAGCATTGAGTTTGACAACTAGCGTGCCAGGGGGCGAGTTCTCCAGCAGGTTCACGGTATATGTAGAGCGATCAAAGGCAGGTGGGTTGTCGTTGGTATCCACAACTCGCACAGAGATCTGAGCTGTGCCAGACCTGGGGGGATCCCCACCATCCACGGCAGTGAGCACTAGCTGCAGCAGGGCACTCTGCTCTCGATCCAGCGGCTGCTGCAGCACAAGCTCCAGGAGCTTACTGCCACTCTGGAAGCCTTTAAGGTCCAAGGCAAAGTGGTGGCTGGGGCTCAGCTGATAGCTCTGCACAGAGTTGGTGCCCACATCAGGGTCCTGAGCACTCTCGATGTGGAAGCGGGCTCCGGGCACGGCAGACTCACTGATCTCCAGCCGGTAATCCTGGCGGGGGAAGCGGGGCGCGTTGTCATTGATGTCCAGCACCTCCACCTCCACGTTGTGCACCTCGATGGGCTGCTCGATGACCAGCTCCAGGCTGAGGAAGCAGGTGGGGCTCAACTCACAGAGCACCTCTCGGTCCATACGCTCCCGCACCAGCAGCGCCCCGCGGCCCAGCTCCAGCTCCAGGTACTGCCGGCCGCTGCCCGACGTGAGCCGCGCTCCCCGTTCCGCCAGCCGCCGCGGATCCACGCCCAGGTCGCTCGCCACGTTGCCCACGAAGGCGCCGTGCGGCAGCTCCTCCCGCACCGAGTAGCGGAGCGGCCCGCCCGCCGTCCGCCCGCTGCTCATCCCCAGCAGCAATAGCAGCGGCAGGCCCAGCGCCACCGCCCCGCCGCGGCTCCGCCGAGACGCCGCCGCCGCCGCCATAGCCGGGGGTGGGAAGCCGCCGGAGCCGCCTCGCCCGGCCCTGGCCCGGCTTCACACCCCACCGCCCGGCCGCCTCACGCGAGCGGCGAGCAGCAGCCGCCGGCCGCCGCCGGCTGCCCGGCCCATGTTCGGAGGCTGACCGAGGCGGCGGCTCCGACCTCTCTCCCTCCGGCTGCTCCGGGGAGGAAGAAGAGGAGGAGAAGGCGGAGGAGGAGGAAGGAGGAGGGACCGGGACTCGCCGGATCCGCTTTCTCCTGCTCCAGCTGCCGCGCGGGCGGAGGCGGGGGAGGACGCTAAGCCGCGGCTGGCTCCGGTTCAGCACCGCGGTCGGGAACAGCGGCTCCGCGGCGGGAGGGGCGGGTTCCGCTTCAGCACCGCGGCCGCGGACAGCGGCCCCTCCGCCGCACGCCTTTCCCAGCGCCGCGCTCCGCTCCGCTGCGCCGCGCCGGCCCGGGGCCCGGTCCCGGGGGGGAAGGCGTGCGAACGAGCCCCGCTCCCCCCCGCGGCCCCGGCCTCACCCACGTGTTGCCTCCCCTCGGAGCGCCGGGCCCGTCGCTGCCGGTAGCCGCCGCCGAGGAGGGAGGGGAGCGGTCCGGCCGTGCCCAGCCGCGCCGCCCCTCGCCTCCGCCCCGGTTTCGCTGCTGAAGCTTCGGGGGCGCGGGGCGGGCCTCGAGCCGCCTGCACTTCTGGACCTGCTGCTGCAGTGCTAAAATGCATCCGCCTGGGAGAGTTAAATCAGCGCAGGGTGCCGAAAAAAAACCGGGCCTCCAGCCAAGCCTGGTGCCGTCTGTGTGCTGCTGCAGTGGGTTTGACGACCTCTTTCTCTAAGACCTGCCCCTCTGCTCCCTCGGAGATTCATCTTCGCTGCAGCACCGTCCCTCTGCCCAGCCCCTGTGGGGCCCCTCGCCCTCCTTTCGCCCCTGCTGCAGGCCCACCAGCTGTCGGGCTGGAGGAATTCTGCAGGTCACACCCACGAGTTCGAGCATTTAAGGTGGGCTTCAGCTTCCCATTAACGCAAGAGAGGCTCAAGGTGATTGAATGTGACTGGAGAAAAGATGGAGAAGCGCAATACGAGCTGTTTTCCAGTTACTGTTGTATCTTCCTCTGCTCACATGTTAGAGGACTGACAAAAAGTGGAGTGATGAAATTCAACCACCTCAGCAGTGGGGAGAAAAGGTGCTGCAGCTGCAGTAAGTTTTTACCCCAGTGCCACAAATCACAGTCAAAGCAATACACTTAAGTACCCATTCATACAGCACATAAGTCACTACTGATGTATTTATGGAGACAAACCACTGAGCATAATCCTCCAGGGGTGCATGCTGTACCTCTTACCAAGCGCAAAGTTCCTCTTGTTCCTCACCAGGTCTTTCGGAATGACTGCTGAAATCTTCTCTGGATGGGGCTGTTCTATGAAATGCAACAGCAGACCTCAATTTTCAGCTAAAGTCTTTCTCATTGACCTTTTGAGGGTCTGGGCACCCGCCCCAATGCAGGGTGATTTTTGAGAGCACCAGCTTACATTGTGAATCCCAAAGGTTTTTACTACAATGTACCTGATGAACAAATCCTGAACAACTGCCCTAACTCTGACTCAGCACTGCTGAGATTACCAGTCTATCAGCTTTTAACTGTAGCCACTATTATCGGAGAGGAACTAGAGGAATTAGAAGAGACAATATCAAGAGTAGAATCACCCTACTTATGTTCAATACTCATGTGCTGATTTACTTTTCAAGGCCATTTCTCTACTCCAAATATTTGCCTTCATATTTAATATGCCCAGCACTCTAAGGTCTGCAGGTATCATGGTGGGAGCACCCTACCTATCTTTTTAAGCAGGACAAATGTGGGTCTGTGCAGAGCAAGAAGGGCAGATGGAGAAACCAAGCACCTACAATATCAGGAGATCTGCTCGTTTCATCCAGTGGTCTAAACAGGAGCCAAATACTTCTAAGAAAAAAAAAGCTACCAATTTTTTTTTTTTTGTCTAGCTATCCACCTTCAAGATCACAAAGTTCAAAGATTGAGAACAAAATGCCCTGATAGAACAAACTAACTAATGATTAGAAGCCCAAATTTTCTTTTTTGGTGTTGTTTTTTGTTTGTTTGTTTCTTTGTTTTCCATTTTGAAATTTCTGAATCTGCAGTATACGTGGATTATGTGGCTGTGTGTCAAAACAGCTCACTGTCAGCATATGAAACAGAACAGACACACACTCAGTTTTCCAGACAACAATATTGGCTCATCCAGTCAGGTTAAGGAGCACCTCTGCCCCACATCTCCCAGGCATACAGGTACAAAGTCCTTTAACAAACACGCATCACACCAACAGACAGGATAAAAGGCAACATCTTAGGCACTGATTTAAGGAATATAATGGTAGGGATTTTCTCAAAAATGAGCAATGCCCATGGTAAGCGGCAGTGGGAAGACAAAGCCCACCTCTGGGGGCAAGTTTTCCTTTCTCATTGCTGCTAGGCCCCAGTGATTTACTTCTGATACATACTGAGGTTCCCCTCTAGTGCATTCCAGCTGGGTACCTCACCAAGTGACATCTGGTGAATGCTTAAATATTACCCATCCCTACTCACTTGCTACCAGGGCTCATCTCATAGAACCACAGAACGATTAAGGTTGGAAAAGGCCTCTAAGATCATCCAGTCCAACTGTCTGCCAACCACTAACAGCACCCACTGAACCATGTCCCTCAGTACCACCCCCTACCCTTTCCTTAAACACCTCCAGAGATCCCACCCCTTTGTGAGCAGCTAGCACTGTGCACACCTTAGGTTTTGTAAAGTACTGCAGAATGTAAAACCGAACACAGATAACACATACATAACAAAACTAGAAATTTCCTTCAAATGCGTTCTGAAATCTCAACGTCAAGTTCCTACAAGATTTTTCTGCTAATTTCAGAAGTTTAAATCCAGCGATTGTCTGGCCTCTGGAATTTTTGTAAGCCTTAAAGAATGAATAAAATCAGAACAGATTAATACTGTAGCTTGGCTGATACACACTAGCACTGCACAAATGTAACAGTCTTTCTGAAAATATTTGCTTTACAGCATTCAGGCTGACCATACAGTTTTTAAATGATACACTGAAACCTCTATTCTGATTCAGTGTGTCCTGAGTTATTCTGAATCTACATAAAATTCATCAATGGCCACAACAATTTTAGGTATTCCCACTGGCTTTGGTGCGAATGCTGAGTCGGTCCTGCAGATGTTGGGTTTTAATTCCAGAAAACACTCCCATAGAGAAAACACCTCAGGGTTTGTTCTGTAGTAATATTGATTTGTACAGCAAACGACAATAAAGGAAACTCAGACACAAAATTTCAGTTTCAGCTGGACTTGGACTTCGAAACCTGGAGTTTTGCTTTCCAGAAACTTCTTGAAATTTCATAAAACTCCAAATTCTGAAATACCTTAAAAATCACTACATAAGAGTGTTCCCAGGACTTCAGAACAGTTCACGGGAGAGAGAGCATCAGAGTCTGTCCCTGCAGCAAAAAACAGCTGATAGAACACTCTGGGCCAAATACCCATTTGCTGACAATCCTGACAGCTCCTGAAGTGATGGATACAACCTGCATGCAGTATCTTCACACTCACGCCTGTTGGGCTTCACTGACACAAAAATTGCACCACTACATTTTGCTTGGTTAAATTAAATTCTACCAGTTCTCTGATGCGAGTACAAACATATGGAAGCAGAGAAATACACACTGGTTTTACCAAGATGCTCAGAAATCAATTAAGTTATATGATAGTAACTGTAAGTTATATCATAAAGCAGTAATACACTGATATGCATCTGTAGCAATACAACCGTTTCAATGTAGAAAGTCGCCACAATTCCTATGCAAGCCTCTCTCAAAATCTTACTATATATAGGTATGCCAGAATTAGTAGCAGCATAACACAATGCCACAGAAATATTTCTGCACAGATATTTCTCCTGGGAGCAATACAATTAAAAACGAATACAGTTCTGCACTTACTGAGGGCCTTAAAAGTTCACCTGTTTCATATCACACCTGTACCAGAAACAACTTCATACAGCAACATAACTAAAATCACCTAAATTTGCTCGAGCTGCAACATATCTGTTCTCTTTAATTCACTGAAGAGTCCTTCCTTCCTCTGCTATTTCTGAGTCTCTCACAAAGCAAAAGGAAAGAGATGTCAGGAAATAGGAACATGTGACCATGCGCCATGTTAACTGAAGAACTGTAAGGACTTTTGACACCTGAAGAGACATTTTGCTTCTTTGCAAATGACTTCACCTTCAGTAAAGCAAATCCCTAAAACATGACATCCAATGACTCAGTGCTGTGACGCAGCTCCTTTCTGAACTTGTGGGAAGATACAGACCTGAGGACCAGGCTCTAGATTTTCGCACTCCGTTTTTTCGGCACATACTCTCTAGCAACAAGAGATTAATTAAGTAACTACACAATGCTCTTGGCATACACAACTCCTGCCTTCAGATAAGGCAGTGTGCAAAACGTATAGAGACAAGTCTAGATGATCCACACACTTCGGCCATTAACAAAAAGGTGAGCTATGTCATTCTGTAGAAAACCCCAGATTTTCTCCTCATGTGCCCACTTGCATGCGGTGCTTATGGTTTGTCTGCTTTGCTTAGAATTAAATCAAGAGGACAGACACAGCCATCAGTCACAAGGCCAATTACATCAACCACAGGGGAAAACAATGCTCACAAACAGAAAGGGAATGAGTCCTACAGACAGTGTTTTCCAGAAAGGTGCTTTCTTCTAGCCCACGAGTACTCTGAACGCCTATGGAAAGATCTTGTTAATCTGAAGGGATGCACACACTTCAGTCCAACCCCGTTTCAATTTGTTCCCTTGGGATTCTAGAACTCTTCTGCATCCCACTTACTTCAGTTGTGTCCCCCACCCTCACACACATCCTCTCTGAAAAGGACAGTGTAGAGGGCCTTACATTGTTTCTGGAGAATCCTTATGTTTCAAGTACTATCTGGTCAGGAAAATGGCACATAGGATGATTAGGCAATGTAAAAGCAGGAGTGAAAAGGGTTTGATGAGCTTCCATCACTCTCCATTCAGCTACTTGAGCTCAGAGATCCCAAAATATGAGCAAGTGGGTTCTGCAATAAGAACAGAGCCACCAATCAACCCTTCAAACAAAGCCCCGCAGTTGAACCACATCCAGTCTTCATTCTCAGTGTGGGATTTTCTGAGGACATGGGATTCTCCCTCTTCTGACATACACTGCAAAGTGCCCCCCTGAGGCAATGTAAACTTCTTGTTTCTACATCCAACTTCTTTGCTCCTTCGTTCCAGTCATATTCTGCACTTGAATCCTTTGCTGATAAGTGACTGTTCTACATGCAGCTTGCCTCCCCTTTGTTTGGAATAGGTACTGTGCCAAATTGCTCAGCTCGATTTACTCTGCTCTTTCATATCCTCCCATAAATTCATTTTTTACCATTGGTACGAATAACTGGTGAGATTTTTTTTTTGTATCACAGACATCTGAAGCCAGCCTATTTAAAACATTGCTGTTATGGGAACCAAGGCTGCTAAACAGCCAAAAAAAAAAAAAAAAAAAAAAAAAAAAAATCCTGCTTGTATTTAGGTCACAATTTCTTTCCAGTAGCATACTTGATAGTATTCCAGAAAACTGCATGCAAAGAAAAAGTGGCGGTGAGTTGGGGTATAGAAAAGAAGGATTTATGTTGTAAACCTGAATTTAGACAAGCCACAGACAAATTACATATAACAAGTATACAAACAAAATGCATTTCTCTGCTTCTCAAGGTCTTCAGTTAATTATTTCTGACTTGTAGTCTAAAATGTAAGGATGGCTCTCTCTCTGACTCATCCAGTTTGTCACCTGCAATATTTCTCCTCGTAACTACAAATCCTTCCAATAACTTATTGACAATAACTGCCACATACTGTGCCATTCTAAATGAAAGGACATTAACAACTTGGATGTAGACAGAATAATTTCCACCACTGTAAAGTTGGTTTGTGCTTTCCTTTACCTATATTATGTTTCTTTCCAATCTCTGCCTCCATCTTTGTCAGTCTTCCATACATACTATGATTTTTCATCTCAAGCCATCTGGTTGTAAGACATCCTCTACTCCACAAACAAATTTCTTCCAGATTATTATCATTATTAACATTTCTAAATATTTAAAGAGTGGGACTCAAGTATTTTAAATCCTTTTTTTTTTATACATGACCATTGAGTTCAAGTCTCTACTGTTGCCTCCTTCGCTCTGCTAACTCATCCAAGATGGACTGGCAGTTCTAAAGCTCTCAGTCTTGTCTTCATGTCTACAGACCAATACTTAAACCCATCCTTCTCTTCTGTGTTTTCCTATCAATCTATTCTCCTTCTTGAATATTTGTTCCACACGTTTTGTTTTCTTTTTCATATTATTAGTGTCAGTAGTAATCTTGTCGCTTTCCAGAAAATATTCTCCTCTCTTTATGTTGATTTCCCTTCTTTTTTCTTCCTCAGCTTCCTAAGACTTTTAAGTTTGTCCTTCTGGATATATGAGAAACTGACAGTGTTCCAAAACAATACCGATAAGGGATGCTGATGTCTCCTTTTCCCCCTTCATTTTTGTCTACACACTTCAGATAAAGTGAGAAGCCAAGCACCAAACAGCAGCACTGACCCAATGGAAATTGAGAACTAGGTGTAAAAATAGAAAGTAACAATCAAAAATACAGGGAAGGAGTAATATGAGGAACAGTCCGTCACCTTATTCACTGCTGAAAAAGACTGACAGCACTTTCTTCACAGCCTGCCATTGCTTCTCATTTATTAGCAAAAGAGTTCAAGTTTGCATTATAGAAGACTATATGAGTAGCTAAATGCTGTGTGTTCACTCCTTTAAAGACACAGAGTGAGTTATATCTATTAAATTTATTTCTGCTCCCTGCTTACGTGTCTCTCAGTAGTTGATAATCTAAAATCTGAAATGTCCTCTTTTGGATCTGAAAAGGAGCTGGCAATCAGGTAGGCTGGTTTTCACGCTGTTTTAATGATGACCTAAGTTTGTCTTTGAGCATGTCAGAAGTATTGACTGCCAATGCCCTAACTATAAACTGTACATCTTGTGCTAGATCAGATTTTGCTTTTTCAAATGTCAATTCCATCTCCTTCAATTGCACTTTCAGTTCTTGGCCTACTAATGACTTTTCCAGATTTGTTGCATTTCCTAATAGCATCTCCATAAATTCCATTACTCTGCAAAAATATATCAAATTAGAAATGATAAATTCAAGAGATAAAAGTGTATCCTAAGCTTTGCTTCTGATGTTCTATTTATTGAGCCTCGTATCTGGGTAATCGTACTGAATTCAAAGCAGCACACACACAAACACCAAAATGAAGACCTCCCTCCCTTAGCAGAGCTACTCTGCTAACTACTGAGTAGCAAGATCACTACTTGCTTCTGACAGTTGACTCGTGCTTTTGATATTCAAAGGTATTTCACTGCAACCATCTTCTATTTGCCCCCTTAAACGATCATAAATATTTCTTTGGGTTACCTAAAGTATAACATACCTTCTCCTGGTTGAATAAGAAAAACAGAAATAAACAAATTATATATACATATATACACAAACACTAGTTGAAGCACACATTAACTTGTTCCACTGGGCTGCAAATACCAAGTGTATTTTCTTAGCTAAACAGACCTCAGTGCCACTTCAGTCCCAACCTGACAACTTAAACGTGGCTTAAATGGTTTGTGCTCATTCCCTGTACACGAATGCATTCCAATATGCATTCAACATGCCATCTGCAGCCACTCCAAACAGACCAAGACCTGAGAAGTAACGTGCGCAGTGTGAAAATGGATTATCCAATGGTTACAATTAAGCATTTTTCATATCGCTCAAATTTCTTGGAGCAGCTGAGAGTGACACACCTGTCCTTTCCCCCTCTCTGGCACACCTCCAAAGGTGCATGGAGCTTAGCACCAAGCTCCAAGCGTCTGCTCCAAACTTCTATGAGGTTCTTACACAGCAGCAAGCTACAACTTCCTCCTGAAGCTAAGCATGTAAAGCAGCACTGAAACAACGAAGGACATATTCTCTCCATTTCAAATCAGACTCCATATCCTACCATGCTGAGTGCTACAGAGCTGCCCCAAATCTCAGCAATTTAATTAATAGATTAAATTAAAATGAATAGAAGAAATTATACTTCAGCAGAATCTAAAAGTGTCGGAATGACCTTCTTTTTCAGGGCTGCATTTTAGGATTATCCACGTAATAGCTGTTCTCTTCATGTCAAAACAAGCCAGTATCAAACCTACCATTTTACCATAAAGCAGTCAATCAAGAAACTCTCTAAGACTCAAGCTGGATGTTACAAAGTAGGCATTCTTCAATATCAGCTTTGGCTGTGCGGATTGCCTACCCCAGAGACCTTCTCTGAGGTACAAACATATTCCACACAGAGACTCATGGAACCTTCCTCATCTATACAAAGTCTCAGGAATCTCCCTTATCTATTCAATACAAAGTCTCACAGAACATCTCTTATCTATTCTACAACAGACATGCAGATCCTTCCCATTAGCTAAACAAACAACAAGGTTATCCATTAAGGGTCCTATCAAGCTGCAACTTGTATCAACCAGGAAAATAAATCATTAGTGTTATGCCTTCTAAAGCATAAAAGTGGGGCAAGTCAACACCTCTAGCCCTGGATATAGCACTCAAACACAGTCCCCACACTTTCTGCAGCCAGAGCCTCAGCCACCACTGCAGTATTGCCTCCAAGCAGCAGCAGGTAGAACCAGCTAGGTATCAGTCACTTCTTTGCTGCAGAATGGATGAACAACCAAAAGAAAACCAAGGCATTGCTCAGGGCTTCTAGAGCTCCTTACAACAAACATGGCCTGTATACAAGCAGTATTTAGCAATTTGCTAGGACATAAGAGCCACATGTGGCGTGGATGTTTCAGTTCTGCATGTCTGGTTCCAGCCTTTCACAGCTTCCTCAGCGTTAGCCATTTTTAGGGTAATTCTCCCTATGGTGAGAAGGAAGTAACTTCACCCTGTGATGAAATGATGGGGGAAAGCCTCCATCACAGAAGTCTACCCAACTTTTAGCACCAATGGGGAAGACTTTGCCCAGCAACACAGTTAAGTAACCTTTATCCTATCAGCCTTGTGGCTGAGCTGCAGGTCTTGGCTTGAAGCTCTGATAGACATGCTATGGTCTTCAGTACATTGACAGAAAATATAAAGCCCTTAGCTATTTTACACAGCAGCTGAGAGCCATAAAAGAAGCAGGAGGACATTACAGCACCAGCCCCATAAAACATACTGACTCTGTGAGGAGTTTTATGAGATCAGTAATCCAATGGCTGCTGTTCCACAGCTTTCTGTATTTCATGTCTGCCCAGGAATGGCTGAGCAGGGAAAGTAGGGTAGGAAAATATTTCATTTTTGTTTGCTAAATTCTCAGAAGGCATTTCTGAGCTTAGAAGATTTTATTTCAAATCCTATTAGGGAAAAAAAAACAAACAACAACAACAAAAAAAACCCAGCACATTTGCCTAAACTTTGTTGTGCTTGGGCTATTTTTAATGTATAACCACATCCACAATGAGCACAATGTTTTTACTGCAGATTCTGCTGATATTATCTCACCTCAGGACAAGACCCATTGATTTTCTTATTCAGCAGAACAAGGAACAGCTTCTGACCCTGGCTGACACCCTTGGCCAATGACTTTGTTCTACATTTTTGTTTCTCTTTGGTGTCCTGAAGCTCTCTGAGATCTCATGTCTTCCTTCTCCCTGAATAGCCATGCAGAAGTCGGTTCTTTTTTTCCTTTTCACTTGTATTCTATGTTCCAACCATTTTGTACCCTCTACTCCACCTTTACAACCTCCATCATATTTTCCCTTAGTGAGGTTATCAAAACAGAACATCAATTAGATTCTAACTGGGCACTTACAAGCAGTATCTGATAACATGCCAAAGATCATCTGCCAATAATCTTGTACATAAGCCCAGCAACAATTTTGCTTTATCATTTCTTACAAAGACTGTCTTGATAGTTTGAGTTCATTACCTGTAACTAATCTGAGCTTTTCCTTTCTGTAATCCTTCTGATTTTACCTGTCCCCATTTATTATATTTTATGCTGGATACAGAAATTTGACTAAAAGAAATGACTAAGATTAGTATGACTGAGATATGAATACAAGTGTGTGCACAAGTGAAAGCACTCAAAAAAAACCACAAAAGGACTAACAGGAAGAATGGGCATTACTTGCTGCAGAGCACCCTATGTGAGATTTCATTCAAATGAATGAAGAGCAACAAAATGACCTGAGGCAAGGTGTCAAGAAAATGGAGAGGAGAACTGGAGCCTTAAAATACATTGATGAGAAAAACAAGATAAATGTGAAATTCAAAAATTTCATCAAAGACACTCCAGGGTGGTGAGACAAAATACTGAGACAAGAAGATCCAAAAAAGAAGAGAAAGAGGCAGTGGTGAATGGACCATAGAAAATACAAGACCTGTAATGTCACAGACAAAATTAGCTAAGAACTTGACATCATGATGTTGTATGGGCTGACAGGTCGAGGAGAAATAGCAATCATGTTATTAAGAAGATGTCAGAAAGTTGCTGACCACAGCTGCCCACATCAGGGCCTGTAGCAAGCTTCAGAAATGCTGAGGCAGCGCTGTTCAGATTCACTGCTGCAATAAGATCACCTCTGATGCAGCAAATAAGAGCATCTGAGATTGAGACTTTAGAAGGAGATGCAAAGGAAAGAGAAGATGCAGGTAAGTGGAGGGCAGATGATGATCAGAAGCTCAAAGGAAGGAATGAAAAGCAGTATCACTCATGCAATACCAAGAAGAGGATGAAATTCCCTGGAACTGAGTTGGGGGTTTAGAAAACAAGGCAAGACAAAAGCAAGCTATGTGGTGTGGTCAACACACCCAATGGATAGGATGCCATTCAGAGGGGCCTGCAGGCTGAGCATTGGGCTCAGGAGAACAACACGAGGTTCAGTACGTCCAAGTGTGAGGTCTAGCACCTGGGTCATGGCAACTGCCACTGTCAGTAGAAGTTGGAGGATGACAGGATAGAGTGCAGCCCTGTCAAAAAGGACTGGGGGTATTGCTGGATGGCAGCTGGACACGAGCCAGCACTGTGCCCCTGTAATTCAGAGAGCAAACTGTACCCTGGTCTGCATCCAAAGCAGCGTGGCCAGCAGGGCAAGGGAGGAGGTCTGCCCCTCTGCTCTGCACTGAGACCTCACCTGGAGTGCTACATCCAGATGGGGAGTGCTCAGCACATGAAAGACGTGAAGCTGTTGGAGTGAGTCCAGAGGAGGGCCACAAGAAAGATCCAAGGGATGGAACACCTCCCTGTGAGGACAGGCTGACAGCTGGGGCTGTGCAGCCCGGAGAAGAAGAAGCTTCAGGGAGACCCAATTGAAGCCTTTCAGTGTAAAAAGGGAGGCTGTAAGAAAGATGGGGACAGACCCTAGCAGGTTCTGTTGTGACAGGACGAGAGGAAATGGTTTCAAACTAAAAGAGGAAAGATTTAGAGTGGAAATAAGGAAGAAGTTTTTCACTATAAGGGTGGTGAAGCACAAACACAGGGTGCCTGGAGAAGTGGTACCCTGTCCCTGGAGACACTCAAGGTCAGGCTGGATGGGCTCTGAGCAGCCTCATCTATTTGTGTGTGGCCCTGTTAGTTGCTGGGGAGCTGGACGAGATGACCTTTTTGTGTCCCCTTCCAAATAAAAATATTCTATGATTCTATTCTCTGATTCTAAGACAATAACAGAAATATCTGATTGTGCCATACAACCATAAATTCATGAGGACTGGGTTCTATTCAGTGTTACATCAAGGGCTTCATGATTTCTAAGTGTGTTAATTGGTTCTTAAAATGGCAGCAGTATCTGGGCTCAAGTGGCTACTGAATGGCTTACAGCAGTACTGCAGAGGACACGTGGATATTCTCAAGAAACAAGTTACATATACATATGTATAATTTATTATTTGTAATGGGTGCTGAATGGAGAAAACTGTTTAAGTACGCAAAGTATATCTGTTTTCCATCTTCTTTTCAGGATTCTTATAACATCAGTGACACTAAACTACTTACGTTTCAGCTTTAGGAAGAGTTCAGTATTTCCTTCCTTGAGCACAAGGGTCTACAGTGAATAGTTGGAAGTGGTTTACATAATAAAGTATTCTTTTAAAAGCTAGGCTATATCTGGTGTCTAGAACTATCTAGTTCTGGAATATTAATGCAGATCTGCCTTATGCATTTTGTATAATTATGCAAAATAATGGAAATATATATATATATATATATATATATATTACTGATGGAAGCCTCATATTGTGTCTACTTGTTCCTACAACAGCAGACAATGTCATTGTGGTGTCAAAAGTAGAAAGAGCCAAAGAAAGGTTTGAAAAAACAAGGAGACTCAGCCCTGTCAGTGTTCCCATTCTTGAGATACTTAGTCCTGAAAACTTGACACCATAGTTATCCTCTTGCTGAATAAACACAGAGTCATCTTGACATTGCATTGTCATTAGAAGACTTTCAGCTCCTTTTCAGTCCTTCATTCAAGAACATAAAACCACCCACACTAAGGACTCAGCCGAGTACTGGTGGGTTATTTTCTGGGTTTTGTACTGTTGCAATACAAAAACCTTTATAGTTTTCTGTCTTGATGGAAACAAAATACCTCCTCTCAAGGTAAAAATATCAAAAGGAAGAAGGTATTGGATTTCTGAGCTACCAAATGGTTTGCCTATTTTATTCCACTGTGCTACTTGTTTAATTACTACAGCGTTACATCATCAAATCACTTAGTTAAGCTCTTAACTCTGAACTTTGACATTTTTGACATGTTTGTTTCTCTATTAATAGTTCCTTTTACACCTTCCACGTGCTTCTAGTGATACTGTAAAGTCAGTCCCCCACAGGAAACTTCATGTGGCCTATCACACTTTCTACTGATGAATGTCCGCTATGCAGTAACTGACCTATAGGACTTACAAGCCTCTGAAGTTTTGAAGTAATGTCTTTCTAAGATAAATTCTGCCTATTGACAGAGTGATCATGAAATGATAGACTTCGTGATTCACAGTGGAGCCTGGAGGGGGAATAGTAATACTGCTACCTTGGACTTCAGGAGGGCAGACTTTGAATTGTTCAGGGGACTAATAGGGGGAGTCCCCTGGCATTCAGTCTTAGCAAGCAAAGGGGTCCAAGAGAGCTGGTTGCTCTTCAAGAAGGAAGTCTTAAGGGCGCAGGAGCAGGCAGTCCCCCTGAGCTGCAAAATGAGCCGGCGGGGAAGAAGACCGGCGTGGATGAATAGGGAGCTATTCCTGAGGCTCCGGGAGAAAAAGAGAATCTACCGCCTGTGGAAAGAGGGACAGGCCACTCAAAATGAATACAGGAAAGTTGTTAGGATGTGTAGAGGTGAAATCAGAAAGGCAAAAGCCCAGCTTGAATTTAACCTAGCTGCTGGTGTGAAAAGGAATAAGAAACTCTTTTATAAATACATTAACAGTAAGAGGAGGACAAAGGAGAATATCCACTCTTTGCTGGATGAGGCTGGGAATGTGACCACTGAGGATAAGGAAAAGGCGGAGGTTCTGAATGCCTTCTTTACGTCTGTCTTTAAAAGTCAGTCCAGTTATCCTCAGGATACCCCTCTCTCTGACCTGGTAATCTCGGCCGGGGAGCACACTAACCCCCCTGTGATTCTGAAAGAAACAGTCAGAGACCTACTGCTCCAGCTGGACTGTCACAAGTCGATGGGGCCAGATGAGATCCACCCGAGAGTGCTGAGGGAACTGGCGGAGGTGATAGCCGAGCCGCTTTCCATCATCTGTCAGCGCTCCTTGTTGACTGGTGAGGTCCCAGAAGACTGGAGGCTTGCCAATGTGACTCCCATTTATAAGAAAGGTCGTAAGGAGGATCCGGGGAACTACAGGCCTGTCAGCCTGACCTCGGTGCCAGGGAAGGTTATGGAGCAGATCGTCTTGAGGGAGACCATGCGGCATGTGCAGGGTGACCAGGGGATCAGGCCTAGCCAGCATGGGTTCATGAAGGGCAGGTCCTGTTTGACCAACCTGATCTCCTTCTATGATCTAGTGACCCATCTGGTGGATGAAGGAAAGGCTGTTGATGTGGTCTACCTAGACTTCAGCAAAGCCTTTGACACTGTCTCCCACAGCATTCTCCTGCAGAAGCTGGCAGCCAGAGGCTTGGATGGGTACACTCTTGGCTGGGTAAGGAGCTGGCTGGAGGGCCGGGCACAGAGAGTGGTGGTGAATGGAGTTAAATCCAGCTGGCGACCGGTCGTGAGTGGTGTTCCGCAGGGGTCGGTGCTGGGGCCTGTCCTCTTCAATATCTTTATTGATGACCTCGATGAGGGCATCGAGTGCACCCTCAGTAAATTCGCAGATGACACCAAATTGGCTGGAAGTGTGGATCTGCCTGGGGGTAGCGAGGCCCTACAGAGGGATCTGGACAGGCTGGAGAGCTGGGCTGGAGCCAATGGGATGAGTTTCAACAAGGCCAAATGCCGGGTCCTACACTTCGGCCACAACAACCCCAGGCGACGCTACAGGCTTGGGGCGGTGTGGCTGGAGGACTGCGTAGAGGAAATGGACCTGGGGGTATTGATTGATGCTCGGCTGAACATGAGCCGACAGTGTGCCCAGGTGGCCAAGAAGGCCAATGGCATCCTGGCTTGCATCAGAAACAGTGTTGCAAGCAGGAGCAGAGAGGTGATTGTTCCCCTATATTCAGCACTCGTGAGGCCGCACCTCGAGTACTGTGTCCAGTTTTGGGCCCCTCACTGCAAGAAAGATATTGAGGCCCTGGAACGTGTTCAAAGAAGGGCAACAAAGCTGGTGAGGGGTCTGGAACACAGGCCATATGAGGAGAGGCTGAAGGAGCTGGGAATGTTCAGTCTGGAGAAGAGGAGGCTCAGGGGAGACCTTATTGCTCTCTATAACTTCCTGAAGGGAGGTTGTAGTGAGCTGGGGGTCGGCCTCTTCTCTCGTGTCATTAGTGATAGGACCAGGGGGAATGGTTTCAAGCTACGGCAGAGGAGATTCAGGCTGGACATGAGGAAGTATTACTTTTCAGAAAGGGTGGTCAGGCACTGGAATGGACTGCCCAGGGAGGTGGTGGAATCACCGACCCTGGGGGTGTTCAAGGAAAGGCTGGATGTTGTGTTGAGGGACATGGTTTAGTAGGAGCTATTGGGAATAGGTGAACGGTTGGACTGGGTGATCTTTTAGGTCTTTTCCAACCTTAGTGATTCTATGATTCTATGATTCTATGATTCTATGAATAAGGAAAAATTTATTTATTTATTTATTTTTAACGTTGTAGGGAACTAAACAGTAGCAAAGGTTGCCCAGACAGGCTCTGGTGTCTCCATATCTCAAGATACTCAAAAGACATCAGGGTATGGCCATGGGATCACTTGGTCTGCTTCCATGCAATGCATTTCTACATTTTCTGCACACTGAAATTCGGGATTCTCCCTTTCCCTAGTCTCAATGCTCCTGTTCTCAGTTTTCATTCTCATCTGGGCCACCATCATACAACTGCTATTACAGGAAGGTCCTGCCAGCTCTTGGCTTAAACAGTCTTCTGTGTTGGCAGGACTTGAAGGAAAGAGCTTTCCAGCTCTTTCAAGAGTCTACCAAGTTCAGAGGACAAGAATTACTCAAAAGCTTATAACTCAGCCAACTTGAGTAGACCTCAACAGCTATTTAATATGACAGAGATTACTTCACAACAAATACCGAGTCTTTTTTCCCCCAGATATGCCTTGCCAAGCCTTTTAAGGCTAGCCACATTTTTATTGCAGGCAAAAATGAATATTCTTCACCACCCTCAGCCTGAGGAATGACCAAACTGCTCAGTTAAACTTTTAACAGGCAACCATTGGCTTGGGCATATCACCACTCAAGGAGGCCAGAGGGTTTTATAATGAATATCAAACCACTTTCATAGTAAGCAGTGCTACGAACACAGACTGAAAGCCTGAAAGGTTTTCATTCATTCACTAATGGAGAGAGATGTAAATACAGAAGTTCATAAATCCAAGTTAACCATTTAAATTGTTTTAATGAATATTAATAAAAAGTAATTGGTTGCTCACATTCTCACATTTCTGAATCTCCTTCCATCTGTTGCAGAAGTCATAGATCACAAGTGACACTTTGCCTAGAGGAAAATATTCTCCATATAAACAATATAAGTGTGGGACTAGAAGAAAATTCAGCTTGAACACAAGGTGCTGTTATATATGACAATTACTACTGTCCAGTCTCCCTCTGTTAAAGTATTTCAGAAAACATTCCTTTTAGAAGAATTAATATTACATTACGGATGCTTTACATTAAGAGACAGAAGACTATTTATAAAAGTAAGTGTATCTTTCAGACAGAACACTTCTACATATAAAATCATCCCAGCAAACCAGACTTGTGCATTAGCAGCAGCCAAACATACATTTGGAACAGACTAATTGTACAGCATCACAGCTGATAAATAGTATATTTCTGCTGCCTCTATAAAGATGGCTGGAAGCCCTTGGTATAGAGAGACAAAATGTATCATGAGATACTGTAACGCACACTTGTTTGGTATTTTAATGCATTTTAAATAGCTATAAGACATGGAAATTTTCCAGAATGCACTCCAAAATCCCTTACTCCCAGACTGTGATTTATTTACATTCAATCTATTTAATCACATTAGATGAAGTGCGGCAGTGTTTTCAGAGGAAAAAAAGAAGTATATATAAATATAAAGCTATTTTAACTTACTTTTTCCACTACTTATGCTCTGTCCTGACATTTGTTCTACAGTATCACTTAAGTGGGAATAAGGACACAGAAACATTTTTTGAAATTTAATGTCTTTGCCTTTTTCAGTTCTTTGGATTTTTATGAGATGGGAGCCACGACTCAAGTCCTCCAAGTTCTAAAGTAAATGCTGTCTCATTAATGAACTGAGCAGCACCTTTCCTTAATGTGAGAAGAGTATCAGTAACACTCCTTAAAATCATAGATATAAGATCAAATTATTCAGTATGTATCACAGATGAAAACTGGCATTTGCATTTATCAGCTTTCTGATAAAATTATTATGTTTTTCAGTGAAGCAGGTTTTGATTGCTTGTAATCTCTTTCCATCAACTTTGCTTGGGTGCTAGAGTTACCAGCAGGCTCAAGACAGAGTAACAGAACCCCTGAATTCTCAAGCAGAAATAATATTTAAAAGGGAGAGCAGGATTTCCTTGCAAAAGGCAGAACATAAGCCACAATTCTACAGATAGCACAAACAAGTACCTGCAGGAAGGCCATTTCCACACCTCCTCACTGAATAATGACACCATAGCATGAAGCATCTCTTCTCTGTTTGCAGTCATCCTAGAACCCTGAGAACACAATACCACCAGCTGCTTCAACTGTGTAAACTGGCTCATCTTTCACATGCTGCTGATTTATTGTAGGAACTCCTCACGTTATACAGAGGGAGAAGAAAATTTTTTTTTTTTCACTTTATCACAATTATACATAGCTAAAGGCAAGATCTAGGCTTCTTGTTGCCTTGCTCTAGAGCAGTCCACCTCTGCTGGATGGAGAGGAGGAGCCTGAGGAGCTGCAGCCAGTGGGAGGGATCAGTCTGGGAAGATGGCATCCATGGGAGGGATCCACATGGAGCAAGGAGTGGCCATGAAAGAGTAGAAGATGCTCAGTTCTGGACTGAGCACAGCTCCCATTCCCTGTTCCTCTGTGTCAAGAAGAGGCTGAAGAGGGTGGATGGGGGGGAAAAGTGATTTTAGTTCGCTTTCTGTTTTAGTTTGCTGCTGTCTGTTAGTAATAGACAATAAAATTATAGTAATGTCCACACACTGAGTCTGTTTTCCCCGTAACAGTAATTGGTGAGTGACAACTCTGGCCTTGTCTCAGCTCTTGAGCCCTTTTCTATCATACTTTCTCCCCACTTCCTTTAACGAGGAAGACTGAGAGACATGGTGGAGTTCAGTTGCCTGACTGTCCCTGGGTTGCACTTCACACAAGAAGCCATTTCTTCTTCATGACCACCAAGAATTTCCTTTCCTGAAACTTGTAACCATCACTCCCTGTCTTTCTGTCACTGCAATGACACAGTAGAGGAACAATGTTAGGTTCCCTCTTGCTTTTATTTTCTTTATTTAAGTTGAACTCCAACTGTTTCCTAAGTTTTACAAGAACCTATATTACCCACATTAAAAAACACTGGTCTCATTTCCTAGATAACAACAAAAACAAAACAGAAGAGACCCTTGGATTTGAACTATCCATTGGTACAACGGGAGCTTGCAGCTCCAGGGCCCCAATGTTCAGTTCCAATTTTATTCTAAATAATCTGGTTCCCCTTTGAACAGACTGAATGAAGAAAAGCTCTTTCCTGACATATATAATTGCAATAGTAAAAAGCTTCACCAGATGAAGAACTCATATAGTATTCCTCAGTGCACATCTCTGTTCTGCACCCACACTCTGACTCTGATTAAGTTGGCATCTTTCCACGTTCTGCATTAGCTCAAGTTAATTTTTCTTGTAGTTTTTCAAATAAGGTGAGATGCATTAAAGAGATTGAATGCCTTGTAGAGAAGCAGGATGTTGTAAAAGAGGAGACAAGAACCCGCTAATTCTAATCCTTTGACAAATATATAATACAATTGAAACAAACAAAGATGAAAGTGCAAGTAGCAGTTCAAAGCCAACAACTCCAAATCCTTTGAAACCATTCCAACTGACAACTCAGATTAGACAAGTCATTTACAAGGATGATTTTACTTCATCAGATCTTGAAGATGGCAATAATCTCCTTTTTGTTTGGAAGGGGGGAAATTATTTTCTTTTACATTTTTTTTATTTCCTTCCAAGCAATATTTTTAGAGTTGAATTGTCTTCATTTTTCATGACTGCCCAAAACAAAAGCCAAAAAGATTTTAAAAATTGCATGAAGGGTCCTCTTGAAGAAATATATAGAATTGATAAAGGCCATCCTGCATGACACTGCACATGACACTACAAAGAAGAAAACTGAAGAAGATATATTTAAAACATCACATTTTAATGACCCCTGAAATATCATGAATTTTCTTATGATTTAAACCTACAGGAGATAAATAGCTGGTTGATGCACAGAGCAGAATTTGATAATTTGAACAAATTCGGCTAGACCTCCCTTTTCAGGGGGCTGGAGGTGTGAGGAATAGTGGAAAAATGAGTAATACAATGGGATTGTGGCTGCAAATCTGAAATCCTTTAAAAGAATAAACACCTCAGTCTGCAACACTGCAAAGGTCATCTGTATTTACAACACAAAATGTTACATCAGTTCCGTTTCAGCACCTTTAGCATTCTGGTGCTCTTTGTAAAATCAGTGTCCCTTCATAAAATTGGGTCACTGAATACTCAACTCATCAATTGCCCTAAAAAGCACTTTTCCTATGGTTTATCAGCAGTCACAGATTTTCTATTTCCTACTGAACAAAGCTCCTTAAATTCCATAGTTCATTTGGTCTTAACCACATGGCAGATGTCTTCAGTTCTTGCTATCTTTGATATGCTGAATGATAATGAGAAACAGAAAAGGTATCCCTGATCAAACATATAACTGAACGTGTATTATTTGCCATGCTTATTATTTTCTAATATATATATATATATATTGAATATGTATTTTTTAATCTCTATCCATTCAGAAAAAGAAAACTGTCTCTCATAGTCAATGCAGTACAGCACCATACTCTCTCCAAGGCATTGCCCAAGGCTATTTTTTTCCATTAGGAAATGTGCTTGAGGATGCACTCTAACACAGAAGCTGCAGCATTTGTCCCTCATCATCACACAGCTCTGTAGAGTAGAGCACACCCAGAACAGTCTTCCATTAAGAACATCATAGAATCAGATTGGTTGAGGTTAGAAGGGACTTCTGGGTCCATCTGGTCCAACCCCTGCTCAAGCAGGGCCATCCAGAGCATCCTTCTTAGGACTGCAGCCAGGCAGGTTTTGACCATGTCCAAGAAGGAGAATCTCAACCTCTCTGGCCAACCCATGCCAGTGCTGCCATTTTCACAGCAAAAAAGTGCTTCCTGATGTTCAAAGGGAACCCCATGTGTTTCATTTTGTGACCACTGTCTCTTGTCTTGGCACAAGGCAGCACTGAAAAGAGCCTGGCTCCATCTTTCTTACACCCTCTCTCCTGACATTTTCCATAAATGAGATCTCACTGCTGAGCCTTCTCTTCTCCAGGCCACAAGAGTCCTCACTCTCTCAACCTTTCCTCATAGAAGAGATGTTCCAGTCCCAACTTTAGTGGCTCTTCTCTGTACTCTCTCCAGTCACTCTAATCTCTCTTGCACAGAGATTTGTGGGATCTTACAAAAGGAGAAATCTGAAAATGAGGCTATACACCCTAATACTATAGGTCTAATCATATCCCTGTGAATGTAACATCATGCAATGAAAAATGTTTGAAACATATGGATATTGCACCAATCCCTACACAACTGCTGGCTACAAAGCAGGGCCTAACAGCTATTTAAAATACATTCCCAATACACATAACAGCTAAGCCCATTCAGCTGTAAAACTACTTTGCTCAGCTTCTGCTTGCTGCACAAGAATTGGCAAAGGATGAGGAACAGCACAGTGATTCTTGGAACCAAGAGCCTCATGTTTCTTAAATGAACATCAAAACTTTGATTTTGCAGACCAATCATACAAAGGTGTTTTACTTTGAGGAGGCGGCTCTTTCAGAACAAGAAAGAAAAGATGGCTTTCATTGAACAGGGTGTCAGGGGGAAAACATCCATCAGGCTGAGATGAACCCACGGAGGGACAGCAGAAATAACCAATTAGAACAAACAAACCATTCCTACAGAAATAAAGAATCCAAAGAATAAAAATAAATCAATGCTCATTAGAGACACTGTTCAAAGACTGGAAAGTAAAACCCCCTTTTTTTTTTTTTTAATGTACCTTCTTTCTCTGACATATAATTTCTGCTTGCTGTATTTGTCAAATTTGTATTTATTCTCCAAATGTCTCTGATTGCAAAAAGTAGAGCTTGATCAACATCAGAAACCCCACATATGGTCATGACTGATTAACTAGATTCAACAGAATTGTAGCAAGGGCAGAACTAGAGACACTGCACCACGCCGAACGATAGAACTGGATCCAACTCCAGCAGCATAACTCTTTAGAGACTAGCAGAACTAGCCTACAAAGAGGACAGTGGAGAGGGAGTCCTCAAGGGCTGGTGGTACCAGCTGACACCCAGGAATGGCTCCCAGGGCCCCATTGAAAAGTTTAATGATGTTACAGGATGTTGTGCAAACCTAATAGTATTTGCTGAAGACAGCCATACGACATTATTAACTGCAGTAACAACTTGACACCCATCACAGAAATGAATTACACCTAAGAACCCAAAGTGCAGATTCCCACAAGCCACTCTTCATCCCACCTAACTTGTCTTTTAAAAGTTGTGCATCAAGCCTGAGCACTGTCTACAGATCATGTCTAAACTAAATGAAAAGAGATAAGATGACTGAGACGAAGAGGATGAGTCGCTGTCAGCAGGTGGCTTTGCCTTCCAAATGTTCAATCATCAAACATTTGGATTCATGAAGTTAGGCACAAGAAACACCATTTTGGAAGATTTACACATCTACTTTACCATCAAAGAAGTATTATGATAAGACTTACCTGATAGATCAATCAACATATTCCATCTATGGAGGAGGTAACTTCTGTCTCAAGAAATATCAGGCAATGTATTTTCTATCCCCTGGATAGGGAAATATTTCTATCGTATAGAAGGCCCTATGGAAATATGCATAGGGGGAACAAATTTGCAAGAAATATGCTTCCACAAAGGAAGAGAAGATGCAGAGAAGGGATATTAGCATGACCAGACAAATGCAGAGACAACCCTAGAAAAAAAGACTAAAAGAGGTTGATCTGTTTAGCGTAGTCAAATAAAGCCTAAGAAAAAAAATATGGTTGCTTTCTAAACTATGAAGAAAGCCAGCCCTTAAAAGGGAAAAGAACTATTTATACTAAACATGACACTGCTGGCACGAGAACAGATGTCTACAAGTTGATAGCAAATAACTGTTGGCAGGATGTTACAAGCTGGTTTCAAAGCCTTGGAGGAATGACTTTCCAATTGGAACACTGGGCACAACCTAATGAATTTTGCAAATAAAAGGAGCATTTTTACAATTAAAATTTAAATCTTTAAATACAAAGTTTTAAGATCAAATGCTGGCTCATATAGGAAAGGACTGGCCTTGATCCAAATGGTGTTTTCTTGTCTTATGCTTTCATACAAGTACTACTACTCACATCCACTCTCCCTCAGCCCAGCTCATTCAGGCTTTCCCATCACTGACTTTGCCTTTAAACATCTCCAAATACAGTCACATTATTCTTCACATCCCCTCAAGGCCTTTGTCTCAAGCTTCTCCGTCTGTCACTCTCCCTCCCCTCCACTACTTCTATAAATAGTACTCCACGGCAGACATCAGACATGCAAAGTTTCAGCCCAGGCAACATCTGCAGGCTTTCCTGGACATAGTGTTCTTCTTGTTGAACTTTGAAGCTGCATCCTTCTTTGGGAAAGGTAAGTGGTCAGAAGGAGGGAAATCTACTGAATTCCCCACTGCTGAAATTCCTTCGGTTGTTGCTGTTTCAAGGATTTTCTTGGCCTGATTCCAGGAGTAACTTCTGTAGCCAAGAAATCTGCCTCCACATCTGATGTCTTAAAAAGTGGGCACAAGCCTGCTGTATCTGGGCAGGTTGTTATCTGTACAGACGGCAGGAAATGGCATGGCGCTTTACCTTTCTATTTGGTTAAGTTATGAGGCCCATCAGAATGAGATGCATAGGGAAATTACATGGCTGGTCCTTACTTCTGTGACAAGCCACTGATGCTTAGCCTGCAGCATCTCAGCCCAGATTGCATGCCACTGTCAAGAAGTGCATCTACTTTCATTGCTTGAAATTCATGCCACTTAGCATGAAATGATCCTACTGCCACTACAGTTTACCAGGAAATATTCTCCACTGCCACACTGGTGTCTGTTCTTGTCGATGTAACCTAAATACTGAGTGCAAAATCACAGAGAGCTCACTATGCTCCGAATGCGCTAATACCTTACAGGCCTTTTGTGCACCTAATGGACAAAACAAGCAAACAAAAACACTGCAACAATCCATGGCCACATCATGACCCCAAAAACTAATGACCCCAGTGAACTAATGCTTCCTTTAGTCAGTAAAGCCACTAATGCCTTTGTCTCTAATACAGCAATGCAGCATTGCCACGTAAAATGCTTTTCACTTGGCTGTCACACATGCTACACTGCACAAAGAGACGGTAAGATGCTGAAAGATGTACAGTTACAGTTTACTGCAGTTGTGGCCTAAGTTCTATTTTTAGTACTAACCTAAATAGAAGATGTTAAAGCACAAAATGGTCTCACACTTCCGTATATGTAAAAAGCATTCAGTCCTGTCATTCAATTCAGTATCAAAAGAGGACCAAGTATAAATAAATAAACCTAAATTTTGAAAACACATTTAATTTCTGGAACTTCCACTAACCTTGTACTATACGTAGACATTTCTCTGTCTTCCAGGTACTAAAAATTATAATCCTAAGAATACTTCTTTAAATTGGGGATTTAACTTCTGATTACATTATAATTTTGGAGTCATTCCCAGTGCCTTGCTTTGTAACAAAGGATTTGCTCCCTTTTCCTTTTAAATATTTGATGCTTACTTTTTATTACATTTTAGTTCAGAGGGTAAAGTAATGCTCATATCTGTAAATCCAAATGAGTTGGTCTGAAAGCACGTGAACACAAAATTCAATGAGCAAACTCACATGCTATTTTTTACCAAAATATCCATTGGTAAATGCTGAAAAAATGCTTGTCCTCTCATTCTAATATAAAAGGAGTAAACCATTCAATAATAGAGCAACGAAAGGGATTTGGTAAAAGGAACAGTTTTCAAGAACGAGTGACAGTTCTCTTTTCTACCCAAGATAACTGGAAACTATTTTCCAAGAATCTCTTCCAAATTGTTCTATTTCACTTTATTCTATAACTTGGCAATCCCAAAGGAGGCAAAGGAATCCAAGTACAGCAACTGTATCTTCCACCCACTCCTGATTTTTGTAACTCGGGATTTCTGCAAGAAATAAGTAGAGTCATAGAATAATGGAATGATTGGGAAGGGATCTTGCAGCCCAAACAGTTCGAGAGCTCTGCTGTGAGCTGGTTGTCATCCACCTGACCAGGTTGCTCCAAGACTGAGCCCCATCCAACCTGGCCTTGGGCACAACCAGGAATGAGGCACCCACAGCTCTCTGGACAGCAGTGCCCAGGGCCTTGCCGCCCTTATCAAGAAGAGTTTCTTCTTTATATCTAATGTAAATTTATAATTTCTTAGTTTGAAACCATTACCCCTCATCCTGTCACTGCAATGTCTGATAAAAAGTCCCTCCACAGTTTTCCAGTAGCTCCCCTTTAGCGACTGGAGGTCTTTCCAGAGCCTTCTCTCCCCTAGGTTAATCTCCCTCAGCCAGCCTCCACAGGGAGGTGATCATCCTTGTAGCCTTTTCTGGACCTGCTCTAATAGTTCATGTTCATCTTTGACAGAGAGCTGTTGGAGGGGGTCCAGAGGAGAGCCACAAAGATGAGCAGGGGGCTGGAGTACCTCCCCTTTGAAGACAGGCTGAGGGAGCTGGGCTTGTTCAGCCTGGAAAAGAGAAGGCTGCAGGGTGACCTCACTGCAGTCTTTCAATACCTAAAGGGAGCCTACAAACAGGAGAGGAATCAACTCTTTGAAAGGGTAGATAACAGCAGGGCAAGGGGAAATGGTTTGAAGTTGAGGGAGGGAAGATTTAGATTGGATGTCAGGGGGAAGTTCTTTACTGAGAGAGTGGTGAGGTGCTGGAACAGCTGCCCAGAGAGGCTGTGGATGCCCCGTCCATCCCTGGAGGTGCTCAAGGCCAGGTTGGATGGGGCCCTGGGCAGCCTGGGCTGCTATGAAACGTGGAGGTTGGTGGCCCTGCATGTGGTAGGGGGGCTGGAGCTTCATGATGCTCAAGGTCCTTTCCAACCCTGGCCATTCTGTGACTCTGTGATACGCTGAGATCCCCAGAGCTGAATACTCTATATTATACACATGTTGTTAATTGTTCTACATGCTAATCACTATGATCATCAGCACCGAATTAATAATAACTGTTATCATTTTGTTCCTAAGAATAGATGAATTTTTGTAGTTCTGAGCCTTCTTCCTTACTCTTCTGCTCAACACAACTAATGCACAGCCTTTGGACTTCTCACACCTGTCACATCTATGGTCACCCATTCCTGAATATAAGAGCAAAGGAAAGAAATTTGCCAAAGAAAACATCCAGGATTTATTTTCCCCACTATGGAAAGCTCTTAAAAATGTCTATTACATCTCAAGGCTAAAAGTTTACCTGAATGGCTGACATGTAGACAGAAGTAATTTTGGTTGTTCCTATTACAAAGAACGGGAATGCATTTGCATTTTTTATTATTACTCAGTCTATTAATATTTTAGCAACCCGAGTTTCAAGATTTTGCTCAATAGGAACACAGACATTAATTGTAAAAATGGTCTTTCGTATCACCTTTGTTATAAAAGTTTTGCAATTATGACTTACTCTACAGCCAAGGATACACTTTTAAGACACAATCAGTGTTTCTGAAAACAAACCCTGAATTAAGCGATAGCCAAAAATTTTTCAATTCCTTGCTAGAAAGCTTTTACTGTGGGAGGCTTTTATTGAGATCCTCCAAATAATCAATGATATTTCCAAAATACACCAAAGCATAGGAACAAACTCTTCTTTTGATACTGTCAACTGCTATTTTCTTATTGAGAGGCACAGTTCTCTATTCCACTGCAGTGGCTTAAAACTGTCCAGGTTTTCAGTTAAATACTAGGTAGATCATCAGGAGTCAATCAAGTAGCATATATTTGAGAAAAGATCCTTCCTTGAGAATAGGATTTCTGTGTGAAAAGTGTTCAGAAAAGAGAGCAAAAAACCAACCTACAAAACTATTTCACCTCACTAAAAGGCGAAAAGACACAACAAACATAGCATAGTTAAGAGTGAACAATGAACCTACACAAAAGTTTAAGAGTTATAAAAGGAAGTATTTTTCAGACACTGTCTAGATGAATGTATATTTGTTAGCCAAAGAAGTTACTGAAGCTACCCATACACCCGGGTTCAAAAGGGGACTGGCCATTTCCAAGCATTAAAAAGTGTAATAGTGAAATAAGCATCACAACTACAAACTTACTACAATCTCCAGTAATTGTTTATAAGGACAAAAACTGTGGGAAACAGATTATTATCGTACCTGTCTACCAAGGGTTCCTACCTTTGCCTTGGGAACATCTGGAACAGCTCTTAGCACAGAATGTTGGCCTGGACAGAGCTGGCCACTGTTCTTAGTCCTAAAAAGCACTGATGTAGACTCATTCAGAATAACAGAATCATTAAGATCAGAAAAGACCACTAAGATCATCTAGTCCAACCATGTGACTGTCTCTAACTGGAGAGTTGGAACTTGAGACATTCTGGTGTGTGTTGAGTTTCAGAAAGTACTCTGAAGGCCAGGATTCGCTGAGTTACTTAAACTGAGGCATCCAAAGTTGACGTAACTAAGAAAAATCACTCTTTAATTACAGTACTAAATATTACAGTAAAAAACAAATGAAATGACTGAGCCTTTCTAGGCAATTCATCTGGCTCACAATAACGATGATGCTTTTAGGTCCCATAACTGCTGGATCCGCACATTAGTTATCTGCTACGCATAGTAGGGAAAGTTGGTAGTGTGTAGACAAAACATCTCAAAACTTCACAAAAATATACTTAAAATGCAAAACACCTATTACAAACACAACTAATGTTACTTTGCATAGACGAAAACTGTATCTTGGACAAGTGACCTGGTAACACCCAACAAATATGATCTGTAAACATACCCCACATTGTAATCCTTCACTGTAATGACAATAACATATTTTCTTCCACAGTCACCCATCACATGTTAGGGTTTGAAAAGAGAGGCGGGTACTTGACATTTTCTCAAGAGGTTCTCAATATGGAATTCCTGCTATTTCAACATATTCCTAACTTGGACGCTGTAAGCCAGCATCCTGGCTCATTAAATTGATGAATGAAAAAAGTCTCCAGAATTAGAAAAGAAATCACTGGTTGTGTAAATGTAGAAAAACCTCTCATTGATTAGAAACTTGTGTGAACTCTCATCACGACTCTACTTAGCTATGTGAATAGAATGGCTCAACTTACAAGGTATTTCTCTTCAGCTACGTCTGCATACCCTAAATGCGTGTCGCACATTTTGCCACACTATAACCATACTCTAATCCAAAAAGAGCTTTCTTTCAGTCAGCTTCTAGCTTTAGGAAATACATAAAAGGATATGAAGTTTCCTATGGGCGCCATAAAATTACACCTACTCTCCTGGATGAGCTTCTTAGTGGCCACGCGATTGGGAGAAAACAAGTGAAAGGAAGAAGTACTTACCATGAGGACAGCACTCAAACGGTCGCTTTGGATCTGCTGCACCTGGATGCAGGGTCCTGGCACTTGTAACCTTGAGCCGTTGGGAACATTCCCAGCATCCCCATTTGGGATGCCGCTGTTCTCAAGCCCAAGGCCTACAGATGCCCTGTACAAGTAAGTGTGAGTCAGTTTACCCACACCAGTGACCTCCAGCATGTCCGGTGGGAGGTGAGAGCTGGGAAGCATGTGCACACTGTATCGATATTTTTCATACTCGTCAGCTGAGCAGCAACAAATGCTGCAGCAGCAGCCCTGGCGGTGACAAGCCCAGCAATGGCACAGCCGTGCAATGGCAAGAAAGAGGAGGAACACTGTAAAGATGAAGGAGACACAAGCAAGAGAAACAATCAAGTAGATGTTTGTAGCGTTGAGCAGCGGCCGTGGCTCCCCATTGTCATCGAAGTCAGGCAGAGCCTGGGGCAGAGTGTCAGCCAGCAGGATGCCCACAGTCACCGTGGAGGAGAGTGGAGGCTCCCCATGGTCCCGCACCACCACTACCACCTTGTGCTTAAGGAGGTCAGTGGAGCGCAAGGAGCGAGCGGTGCGTAGCTCACCCGAGTGCGGTGCCAAGTGAAACAGCGTGGAGTCAGTAGAGTGGGCAAGGTGATAGGAGAGCCAGGCATTCTCTGCGTTGTCCTCATCATCTGCCACCACTTTGGTCACTAGATAGTCCTCGTCAGCCAGGCGGGGCACAACTTCCACTGCCACTGAGCCATTCTGGCTGATGGGATACAGGATGGCTGGGGCGTTGTCATTCTGGTCTGAGATGTAAACATTCACAGTCATGGCAGCACTCAGGGCTGGCGACCCACTGTCCTTGGCTTCCACTTGGAAATGGAAGCTTCTAAGTTGCTCAAAGTCAAAGGCACGTTTTGCATAGATGCTCCCATTGACCAAGCTCACAGACAAAAAGCTGGTCAGGGCACTGCCTGCAACTGTTGAATTCCTGAGTATGTAAGAGATCTGCCCATTCTCCCCTATATCAAGGTCAGAGGCTGAGACCTGGTAGAGAAAAGCACCAAGTGGATTGTTTTCCTCCACAAACACATCAAATGTGTCAGCAGCAAAGACAGGGGGGTTGTCGTTCACATCAGAAATCTGCACCCAAAGTGTCTGCTGAGTGGTGATGGGAGGAGATCCCAAGTCTGTGGCAGTGATGGTGATGTTGTACCCATTGATTAGCTCTCGGTCCAGGAGCCCGCTGGTGACCAGGCTGTAGTAGTTTTCCAGGGAAGGTTTTAACTGGAAGGGAAGGTCATCAGGGATCTGGCAGGTTACTTTCCCATTCTCCCCAGGGTCCTTATCCACAATACTCAGCAGTGCTATCACCGTGCCAGGAACAGCATCCTCAGGGATGGGATTGGAAAGGGATGCAATCGTTATCTCTGGGCCATGATTGTTCACATCAGTGATCTCCACCAGCAGCTTAGCTGTGCTTGACAGGGCAAATGCCCCTTTATCCCTTGCTTCAATAAGCATCTCGAGGAGAGGTCTTTGAACTGCTAAATCGCCACTGACTGTCACCTCCCCGGTGTGCGGGTGAATTAAGAACATTTGCTGTAGGTCAGCAGCTGTAGCATTGCTAAACGAATACGCGACCTCTCCATTGGGACCTTCATCCAAGTCCGTGGCATGCACTTGCACCACCAATGTGCCACTGGGGGAGTTTTCCAGGACACTCGCCCTGTAGACTGACTGCTCAAATTCTGGTGCATTGTCGTTGGTATCCAGAACAGTCACAACGACAGGGACATCACCAGACCTTGGAGGATCGCCACCATCTTTGGCTGTAAGAACAAGTCCGTGAGTGGCTTGCTGTTCCCTGTCTAAGGCTTTCTTCAGCACCAATTCAGGATACACACTTCCGTCCCCGCGTGTCTGCATTTCCAAATGGAAATGGTCATCAGGGTTCAGAATATAATTCTGGACACCGTTAGTACCTTCATCGAGATCTTGGGCAGTAGGGAGCGCAAACCTTGCCCCAGGTGACAGGAACTCAGGCACACTTACACGATATTCACTTAAAGGAAAGCTGGGAGAGTTGTCATTTACATCCAGGACTTTAAATTCCATCCTATAAAGCTCTAGAGGGTTTTCTAGCACAAGTTCATAATTCAGAAGACACGCAGATTTTAGTTCACAAAGCTGCTCTCTGTCTATTGGCTCGTTAACTGATAAAACCCCCGTGGTTGCGTTTATATTAAAATATTGCTTACTTGAACCGGTGATCATGCGAAATTTCCGGGCTGAAAGTGCAGCCGCGTTTATTCCTAAATCCTTCGCTACGTTTCCGACAAACGCTCCTCGCTCTGTTCCCTCGGCGATGGAGTACACCACTTGTCCCTTCGCGGTGCAGCAAAGGCAGAAGACCATCCAATAGACCCGCATTCTTCCTCCCCTACTCAGCTCCCCGCAGCCCGGCTCGGCAGGAACATAATCCAATATTTCAGCGAGCAGCCCAAGTTCCCAGCGAGCGGGCACCGGGGCGCACCGGCGGCAAGGCGAGAAGTTCGCTCCGGGTGCGGGAGGCGCCCTGGTCCCGCGCAGCTCCGCCGCCGCCGTGCGCGGAGAGAGGCGGCCGCTGCGCTGAGCTCCGCCGCGCTGCCCCCGCTCCGCCGCCGCTCTCTGTGCCGGGCGCCGCGGCCCCGCTCGTCTCTTACCGGGCAAGCGGCGGCGGCCCGCGGCGGCGGCGCCACCCAGAGGCCGCGGAGTCACCTGCGTGCCGGGGGTGGAGGCTGCGAGAGCCCCGCCGCTGCCCCTCCGCCACTCCTGTCTTTTTATTACTATCCCCCTTTTTTTCCCTCTTTTTTCTCCCTTTTTCTTTTCCCTCACCTCTTTCTCTTTTTTTTCCCTCTTTTTTTTTCCTTTTTCTTCTTTTTCCTACTTCCCCCCACACACCTTTCTTTTTGCCTTTTCTCTCTCTCTCTCTCTTTTTTTTTTTTCCCTTCCCTACGGAGACCCGTTGCTGCGAAGAGGCTCGCGGTCCCCGACTTAAAGACATGGCTGAGTTTCCGTGAGAGAGAGACGCAGCGAAGCCCCCGCTCCCTCCCCCTTTCTGCTCCAGACAGACGATGCGCCCGCCGCTGTCAGAGTACGGGCTGGAAGGGAAACGTGTATAAGAAGTGACAGGCATCGGCTAAACATGGGTTAGCACAGTCCCAGCACGCTCCGGCTGAGAACAACATCTCCCAGAGGGGTTTTAAGAGCACGATTAAGGGAGGCAGTAGACTCTACCCTTGTTAAACTAAAAAGGGAGACGGGAAAATAAAAGGAAAAAAAAAAAAAAAAAGCCTATTTCTTGCTTTCTCTTTTATACAGAGTAAACGAATTCGGATTATAGGAGGGAAAGCGGGTTTCTCCCGTAACAGTCCCAGTCTGATCACTCGCAGCCACAGGCGAGCTCCTATCCAACCTCCAGAGCAGGATGGGACGGCTCGGCTGGGTGGGAGGACTGAGAGGCTGCAACGGGAGAATTGCTCGCACAGAAGTAAAGACCGGCGCCAGAAAGCTCTTGCATTTAGGACGGCTTAGGAACTGTGTGGAGAGACAAATTGATACCACGCAGAGATAACAGCCCATGTATGAAAATCAAAGCTGTCTGCCCCCCCCGCCCTCTAAGCAGCTGAGAAAGGGCAGAATGCGCTGCAAAACACCTCCTGGAAAACCTTTCCTCAAGTGACCTTCGCAGCAATTTACCCCCTGGTTTCGACCCTGACAATCCCCTCTGGACTCCTCGGATTCCAGCTTCCTTCTCTGAGAGCTTACTGTCATCACGAGATCCGATCAATCAAAACCGAGAGGCTAGAAGAGAACTTAACCCTAGCAGTGTTCACTGCTTCTTTATGCAGTTGAGAAATGCCAGCCAAGTAAAAAGCACTTCTATTATATGAAGTATCTGGGCCTTTAAAAAAACGGGAGCACAGCCAGAAGTTGGATATAAGAAAATAAATAAATAAATAAAAATCGATAGATTTCTTTGTAACCTCACAGATCAGCAAAACCTCCCAGAAAGGTTTCTATCCTGTATGCACCAGGGCAATCCATGGTCGGCCCCAGCACATGTATTTGCTGTTATTACAATTTTCTAACTCCAGGAGCACCTGGGAGTGTCTGAACGTTGCATTTTCCTTGAAGTAAATCATTGATGTACCTGTTACAGCTGCAGGGGGCTGACTGCAGGTACTGCAACATTAGTATGCACCCACCTTAGTTCACACACCATGTAAATATGGCCAGGGGACCATTGCATGCAATATATAATATAAATATATACGATACCCAATCAACGTTGGAGCTTATTGTTTGCTTGACTGATAACAGAAGAAATAACGTAATTTCCACCTGGTCACCCCAGAAATGTCACCGAGGCTTCCCCAGCCCAAAGGTGCACTACACTTTTGTCTGCAAAGGTATGATATCCTCTACAGTACATTGAGAAAAAAAAAAAAAAAAAAAAAAAAAAAAAGTGTTCTTACTGTTCTTTAGCAATACAAAATTGTTAAAAACACCCTGACCCAATGCATTACCACTTCATAAAATCAAAGAAAATACCCAAACTTCCCTTAACATTGACTAATGACAAAGGTAAACTGATCCATCTGGGAGGATTGGGGCAGCCAGCTTTTGGTGCCCCTGGGCACACACAGGTAAAACATGGGCTGTGCTCACCGATCTGTGACTGAGTTGGTGATGAAGAAACCCAAGAATTTTGAGTTCGAGAGCCTTCATTCAACAAGTAAACCCACTCAAAGAAACACGGGGAAAAAAAAGCCCAAACACTAATATTTTAATAATGTGCTGCCTGAAATACCAGGAGTATTAGAAAAAAAATGATTAACGAACAAGGGCTAAAACCAGTCCAAGTAATTATACATTTGCCTCTTTCCAAGATGCAGTCACCTGTCGGAAGTATTTGGCAACCTATGTTGATTTTGGCTTTAATTCATTCCTTTATTACACATTTACCATTGAAGATAATTTCTTTAGTTTTCTGCTGCATCTCTTGTCCTTTGCAGAGTTACCTAATGCTTGACCTTAAGGTTTTTAGGAGACCTGCCTCAAATTTGCCTTCTTTCTTACTAGTTTTTTAGACCTTTCAGCTCTGTTTAATATTCTTGCACCTGGGCTATTCTCCTATGCTGTGGACACTGATGTCCCCAACAGTCAGGCAGACTTGCTCAACAACAAACATCTCAACACACAGCTGTGGTGCTCGCTTTACTACCTAACATGATTTTCATGATCTCTTATCTCAAGAGTCTCCTTTCAAGCCCTGGTCTTCTCCTAATTATGGTATTTGTGCATCATTCTTTGTAAATACTAAAAATGTAGAACCATCCCTTAGTGTCACAGCTGATCACAACTATTACTTTAAATCTCTCATCTCTGATCTCATCTTTGCCTCCAACTAAGGGAAAAACCCAGACTGAGGATGTCACACAGCAGTGTAAAGGCATTCACCCTGTAAAGAGTTACTGACACGTGCCCTATAGCTTTGGATACCTTATGGTGAAACAAATATTTATTGTATTTCCCCTTCAAAAGCCTTCAATATTAAGAGACTCAAGAGAGGACCTAATTGCTTAACTGAAGACTGGAGCACCATGAATAACAAACAGCAGATGGCTGCCCAGATTAAAACTTTGAAACAGGATCCTAAATATCTCCAACAGCAAAATCTAGCTGATCATAATCACTTACTATAAAAGATGAACACAGATAATGAATATTATGAAAACAGTTCAATCAAGACTGAATAAAACATCATCAATAGATTAAATGTAAACTTTTTGACATAGGTTTTCCTTTAGCAAACAAGTTCTTTCACTGATTCATTTGAAAGGCTTATTTAAAGACATATTTCACTGGAACAGGCTCCCCAGGGCAGTGGTAACAGTATCCAAACTGCAAGAGGTCAAGAAATATTCAGACAGCTGTAACAGACACAGGGTTTGATTTTGGGGCAGTTCTGTGTGCAGTCAGGAGCTGGACTCGGCGATCCTTGTGGGTCCCTACCAATAATCCACCACATTCTATGACCTCGAAACAGATCTCTGTTATGTACCTCGACTGCTGAGCGATCTAAATCTTCCCCCAAATGCCACTTTCTGCCATTCCTCTTCCTTCCCCGAAGCCATTCCTCCCTCTCCCTCTCCCTCTCCCTCCCCTCTCCCTCTCCCTCCCCTCTCCCTCTCCCTCC
>NW_024963413.1:0-7642 GCF_019238085.1 Lagopus leucura | reverse complement strand
AGCAGAGAGAAAACCAGGGCAAAGTCAGGGAATGGAGCCCGGACTCTTGGAAGGGAAGAGGGTCTGTCAAAGCAATGCAGCAGCATCTATCTTAAAGACGAAAGGCATTCAGAAACACAAATCCATAGCCTAGTATTAAGAACTGTGGTACTGCTGGCTGACAAAAGGCACTAGACACCTCTCAGGATTAGTGCTATAGAAGCACAGCTAGGTTCTTGGTTACTAGTTTCCCACAGGCCCAAAGATGGCACTAAGGAGAGTGGTGTGATAAAGTACAAAGCAGGAGGTGAATTCAAGGCTCTTTCACATACTTCACATCCGGAGAAAGGAAACCACAAAGTGCTGCTCCCACATGGTGTTTCCGTTGTGACGGACAGGTGCAGGCAGAATTTGAACACACCTTGGTCTGAGTGATACCTAAGCAGATATTCCCTAACACAGAAACATGCACACAAACCCATATAAGGCTCCCTTTGAGACTAAGGGAAGGAGCTGCCTTCTCCTGTGGGGAAGCACTTGTTGTGTGGGCAGTCATTGTCCAGTCTGCTTAGAAGAATTTCAGGCACCTCAGCAGTGATATGTGGGACTGTAACATCGTGGTCAGTCGATCATAAAGAACAGCAAAATAGCGTGCCCACAGGCAGCACTCTGTGCCCCAGGTCGGGCCTCAGCACACCTGCTTCCTCCCAAGGTCACAGGAAGCCCTGATGGAAAAACAAACTTTTTCTTTTTTCTTTCATTTCTTTCTTGTTCTATACCCCTTTAATATAACTAATCAGCCACTCTCAACAGCACAAAACACATTACAGGGGGCCAGCTGGTAATGCCCTTAGAGAGAAATGTCTCTGTAAGCCTCTCTATGCTACCTGCTTAAATAAACAAGAGGACACTGCAGACCTTTTCCCAGGCCAAGGCTGGAGCTTGCAGCAGAAGCAGAAGCTCGGAGGAGACCTTATTGCCCTCTATAACTACCTGAAGGGAGGTTGTAGTGAGCTGGGGGTTGGCCTCTTCTCTCATGTAACCAGTGATAGGACTAGAGGGAATGGCTTCAAGCTGCATCAGGGGAGATTTAGGCTGGATGTTAGGAAATATTACTGTTCTGAAAGAGTGGTCAGGCACTGGAATGGGCTGCCCAGGGAGGTGGTGGAGTCATCAACCCTGGAGGTGTTCAAGGAACGTTTGGATGTTGTGTTGAGGGACATGGTTTAGTGAGAACTATTGGCGATAGGTGGACGGTTGGACTGGATGATCTTGTAGGTCTTTTCCAATCTTGGTGTTTCTGTGATTCTGTGAAGAATTCAGGCCATTCTGTTGGATAATGAATGAACTCCTCTGAGTTCAGGTTAAAATCCTGACATGTTCTCTCCACCCTCTTCCTCTTTTTAAAGAAGATATACTGCTTCATGAATGGTAAATATTCTCTTCTGCCCACTACAAGAGGACATCCCATAGGCCCATTTTTCAGCTCTTTCCAAAAATAAACTCCTGAGGTATACGACTCCATCTGCAAGCAGTTATCTTGTTTAACGCAGTGAGGCAGCAAAGTATTGGTGGCTCCAGAGGCACTGAGGAAGGCAGGCTGCTGAATGGAGGGCAGCTTTCTTAGATATTACCAAAGAACAAGCAACGTCAGCTTGCATTTCTAGAAATACGAGTTTCTGCTTTAGGTATTGTAGTCAGCTGTATCATCACTGCACTCAGATAAAATAAGTAAATTTGTCCAGGCTGATGCAAGGCCCTGGGAAAGTTAAAGCTGGGGAGACCGTGGGCTGGCAAAGATAAAGCTCTCTGGGAGCATAAAGCGGAGGAGTTTCTGAGGCCAGTCTTTGTACATGTCACAGAGCTTGATGGTGGAAGCACCATGAATTCTCTCTTCCTGATTGTCTCCTGCCTGGGAGCAGCTGGTATGAGCTTCTGAGCTCAGCTTACCTTCTCTCGTAACCTCTCAGCTCTCCCTCTCTACCTGCATTTCGCCTTTCTCCAGTGGCAGACTATTCTGCTTTTCTTCTTCTATATCAGCCTCCTAGACAGACAGAGAAGGTAGGATATGACAGAGGCATACAAAACTATGAGGGGCTGGCAGTCTCTTTCTGTACAAGAATTAGGGAGTATCTGACAAAGGTAGGTAGTCTGGCACCAAACTTTTTTCTTTTAGGAAAGCTGTGAATCCCTTTCTGCAGTATTTTTGTGGGTGCAAAAGGTTTACACAGCCTCACAAAGTGGGGGGACACATTTGCGTAAAAAAATTTTTCAAAAGCTACAAGGTTGAAAGACGTCCCACCTGACCAACAAATGTCAAGTCCCTGAGTTGATGAAGGCCAGGAAGGGTCTGGGGATGGGTTTTGTATCTTCTGCACTTGGCATCTGTAATTGGTGGTCAGAGACAGGCTTCTCACCTGCAACGTGCTTGTGCAGTGGTTTCTGAAATGGGGAGTGTGCACCCTGGGATATGCAAGAGGATCCATTAGGGTGTGGGAAGAAAACATTAGAATTGTGGTAGTACGTATACATAACTTGCAAATGAGTGAACATACATATATTGCAGGGAGGGACAGGAGTGCTGAAAGGGTTTTTGCTGATAGGGATGTGCAATCAAAAAAGGTTGGCTACCACTGTTCCATTGGCTTCAACAAACACGTTCTTTCTCACATTCAAATACATCGTTTCATACATTCAAAGACATTCTTTCTTGTGTTCTTCTCCAGCTCCACAGGGTCTTTCTGTTTACCCTGATTCCTTTGCTACCAGCGTTTCCCTTCTCCCTTGCTCATTGCTTCTTTCCCCCCAGAAGATTAGAAATTCTGCCAACATTCTCAAGTGCATTTGCCCTCTTCCAATTTGCACACTACATAGATGACCACCACGAGCTGTCTACCATGCCATAGCTGTTGCATTCTGTTCCAAATGTTCCGAATGGAAGGAACACAGTGAAGCTTGCATACAGTTAATTTGTGAGGTTCTCTGGCAGCTTCTACTCTTTTGTTCTCTTCCTGACTTGAGGTGGTAAAGACAAAGCCTCACATTTCAGAGCAGCACTGGATGGAAGAAGTCAGCAGGATGTTTCAGGTGTTGTGTGAAGATTTCTGAAGTTTCATGCTCCTTTGGCTCTTGCTAATTTGTCTGTAGCTCGCTGGCTGTTGCTACACTTGAAGAGAATGGAGTCAGGCCAGGAGCTGTGAAACCCAATTCTCTTTCTTGCAGTTGCTTTCCCGGGAGGTGCTAATGATGACAAGATTGTGGGAGGCTACACCTGTCCAGAGCATTCGGTTCCCTACCAGGTGTCCCTAAACTCTGGGTATCACTTCTGTGGAGGTTCCCTCATCAACAGCCAGTGGGTCCTGTCAGCGGCTCACTGCTATAAATCGTAAGTATGGCTTGGGTTGAGTATCTGGATAGGTTCTAGTCAAATCTTGCAAACACATCAGATCTGGAACTCGGGCGCCTCACGAGAGATTACAATCCAATGGGGCAATACAATGCATGGTATACCTGAGGACCAAAGGAGAAACTCTACACTCGGTCTCACTTCTCTACATGATCTTTCCAATACTTTTGCACTCTTATCATCCTTTTCTGTGCACCATAACATGCCTTTCTGTTCCCATTTGCATGGCTTACTATTACCATTTTGTTCTTTTTCATTCCTTCAGATCCTCCCTGTGGACCTTTCTTTGTCTGAAATTTAGGACATTCTGTGCAGAGAGAACACAGCTTAGGGATCGTGCTTCCCTGCAGTGGGAGACTTTATCTCCCTTTCTGAAGCATTGCTCTAGGTGTCTGGAGTCCTCCATCCATCCATCCTCCACTGACACAGCTGCAAGCTGAGGACAGGATCCGCTGTTGTCATCCGCTGGACAGGATGCCCACCTGGCAAGGCTTTCCAGACTCTGTCTTCCACAACATCAGAAAGTTTTTAGAGCTCTGTGACACATCAACCTTTGATTAGGGCAGCACTCTCCTACTCTCTTCCAAGATTCTGCATACCCCATGGGGCACGAAGCTGTTCAACCCACGGCTAACTGCTGTTTTTCTCTGTTGGCAATGTTGCAGCCGTATACAAGTGAGACTGGGAGAGTACAACATCGATGTTCAGGAAGACAGTGAAGTAGTCAGGAGTTCATCAGTAATCGTTCGCCATCCTAAATACAATTCAAGAACCATTGATAATGACATTATGTTGATCAAGTTGGAATCTGCAGTGGAATATACTACTGATGTTCAACCCATAGCTCTGCTCAGTGCCTGTGCCAGTGCGGGGACCGAGTGCCTGATTTCAGGGTGGGGAAACACGCTGAGCAATGGCTGTATCAGCACGCACTGCAAGCAGCTGTTTGCGCTTCTCCCGCTCTACCACCATGTTCATGAGACTCCACACACATTTCACCTGACTTCTTTCCTTGTTCTGCCTGCATGGTCACCACACTGCCCTGCCAGTATGCCTCAGCATACAAGGCATGTCAGATTTGCTCCTGTAGCTTAAGGGTTTGCTATACTCTACTTTCCTGGATGGCTCTCATGGATGGCTTGCAGATAGGCCTTCAGGTCTTTTTGTTAACTGACAGTACTGGGTCTCAGGGAAAGAACAAACGTTGTCCTTACTCTCCTGGCAGACTATTACCCCGAACTTCTCCAGTGCCTGAATGCTCCAATTCTGAGTGACCAAGAGTGCCAAGAGGCTTACCCGGGTGAAATCACCAGCAACATGATCTGCGTTGGGTTCCTGGAGGGTGGGAAAGACTCATGCCAGGTAAGAGCTGATGTTGGTGCAGAGCCCTGGGCCACACAACCACAGGGTGCCCCAGACTGTATGGTGTGTTTCAACATTTGGCAGCATGCTTAGGCCTTCTCATAGGATCATAGGATGGCTTAGGGTGCAAGAGACCTTAAAGATCATTGAGCTCCAACCCCCCACCACAGGCAGTCGTGGTTGCCGCCAACCAGATCAGGCTGCCCTGAGACCCCATCCAACCTGTCTTTGCACACCTCCAGGGGGATAGGGCATCCACAACTTCTCTGGTCAATCTCTTCCAGCGCCTCACTACCCTTGGACTAGAGAGGATGCCTCATCATCTAGTGTTCTTTTTTGACACAGTGCCTTTCCAGCAGGGCTTGGCTGCTGCATGGACTTCACCAAAAATAGCAAGTCCAGCCAGATCTGCTGGGAAAACAATATAGTCACCGTGAATTGTTAGGAACTAAGGGAGTCCAGCAAACAAGGACTGGTATCTGCCTGTGCTCCCATCTCAGGGCCTGCTGCATTTCCCTGTGCATTCCCTAGATTCTTTGTACCAGGTCACAGTCTTTCCAGACGAGATTCTGCTTCTAAATCAGCTTATGCTTCTAAATTTTTCTCTCCAGGGTGACTCAGGTGGACCAGTTGTGTGCAATGGAGAAGTGCAAGGAATTGTGTCCTGGGGATATGGATGTGCTCTGAAAGGTTATCCTGGAGTTTACACCAAGGTCTGCAATTACCTTGACTGGATCTAGGAAACCATTGATGCCTACTGACACCCAGACTGCCTCCTGGCTCCACATCTACTTCCCTCCTGCCCTTATCACGTTCCTCCTAAGAGAATGAGAGCACAAATAAAACTCTTACTTAATAGAACCTTGCAGATACTTACTTTGGACACTGAAGCTCATCAGAGCCATGGTTGTGAGTGGTGTTCCCCAGAGTTCAGTACTGGGGCCCATCCTGTTTTGTATCTTTACTGATGGTTTGGATGAAGGAGTGGAGTGCATTCTCAGTAAGTCTGCAGAGGACACTAAGCTGGGGAGATGTGTTGATCTGCCTGAGAGTAGGAAGGCCCTACAGAAAGATGTGGATCAATGGGCTGAAGCCAGTAGGATGAAGATCAACAAGACCAAGTGTCTGGTCCTGTACTATGGTACAGTGGTTCTGCACCCTGTGCAATGCTACGGGTTCAGGGCACAGTGGCTAGCAAGCTGTGCAGAGGAAATTGAATTGAGAAAACCATGCAGACTCAGACTGCATACATGCTCCCAGAAGCACTGCTGAGAAGGGGAAGGAGAGGGTGGATCTTGGTTTCCCCGACTTCAGCCACTCACATGCTCACCTACTGGTTCAGGCTGTGATCTAGGAATTCCACTGCACTGTTCTCATGTACCCTCACACCTGCAAGTGCTCGTACTCACATGGATACTCACACAGGAACAATCGCTAGTTTAAGTTCACTCATTTTTGTTTTTCCAGCTGCTAGTAACTGTGTTCTATGGTCTGGCTCCAGTTTGTGATGCTTTGCCCTCTGTACACAAAGCACACACACACAGAATAGAGTCCCTCACTCAGGAAAATAGAACTTGAGAAGAAATGGTCAGGCAAAGGCATGGGGCCTTTGCCCCATCCAAACAAGGATTCTCGCCAGCAACTTGCCTTTTATATGCCTTTATCCCTCTTCTTCTCTCCTCCATTCGATTCCTTCCCAAATCACATAAATCAATAAATTTCCTTGCCTTTGGTTCTTCCCATAACTATCCCACAAGTCTCATGCAGTCCTAAAATATTCTTCACTGGCATCCCTTACTGCATCCCATAGCCAAAGGCAATAAGCCCCATGAGACCCTGAAGTGATCCCCTTGCTCCCCTTGATTTGTGTGGGTGGATTTCACACCTGGTCTGTCACCTTTATGGCTCTTCCAGGATAGCTCTGGAACAAGGCCGGACAGACTGCCTTTATCCTCAACCCTGAAATTTGGTTTTCCCCTCACTACCACTGTGCCCCTGGACCCTCAGCACGTAGAGATGAACCACTGATGGGCCATTCACTCTTCTGTAATAAGACAGGGAAAAGTGTTGGCAGGGTATTACCAAGGTTTCCTCCTTCTGCCATTGGCTCTCTTTTTGGACATTCATCTCTTACTTAGTATTTAGCTTTTCTTCACAGAAAGGAAGCATACCTAAATCAACAAACTGTATCCTTGAGAAAGTACAGCTACAGCATTGGGCATATTTAGATCCTTTTTCTTTGCTATCTTTTTGACAATCTGCATACCATTAAGCACAGTTCAGCTGCTTCTCCACTATAGACGTATAGAGCAAAGAGGCATAACAAACCAGAAGGAGTAAATGTGTCATGCTGGTCCCTGATGCTGTGGCAAAGCTAGGTATGCTGGAATGAAACATGCTATTTGATCCCAGAAAAAAAAAAAAAAGAGTGAGAGGTGATGAGAATAGTTGGAAAGAGAAAGAACGAGGAATCAGTAGGGTTTGTGTCAAGTAAAGGGTCCTCCCTCTTAAATTCCAGTTTACTAAAATTTCTAAGAGACTTATACAGTGGGTAGATCACTCACTGTCATACTGGGGTCCTAGTCTCCTGACTGACCAAACTGCATAAATATTACTTTGCTCCCAGCTTTTACCTAAATAAATAGGCTACACAATTCTTGGATGAAGAGACTCAATTGTGTTCATTGTACTCCTGCAAAAAGAGCATGGGGAGAGGTCTGAGGAAGTTAAGTTCAAATGCCAACATCAGTCTATCCAGTCCAAAAGCCACTTCTGGAAGACTCACATCTTCACATATAATTCCAGAGAGCCTTATACACCCTGGAAAACAGTGTTCTCCTGACTCTATGAGCTGTTCAGCAAGGAGAATAGCACACCATTCCTTGCAACCACAAA
>NW_024963412.1:0-4278 GCF_019238085.1 Lagopus leucura | reverse complement strand
GCAAGAGCACATCATCTTCTACAGACCAAGAATAACGCTGATATTTACTCAACAGGAACAGCTCAACGTACTTTAAAGAGAATCCCATCTGTGAAGTCCCACAGCTTAATGGTGCCGTCAAGGGAGGAAGAATACAGCTGAAAAAAAACCAACCCAAGTTACAGCAATACGCCAAAGTCAGACTTTACATCAAATCCCCACTTCGCGCTGAAGCACCGATCAACGCACTGAGATTAGACGCGGCTGAACCACCGCAAACACAGAACACGAAAAGCTCCGAGCCGCCATCGCAAAGCGCTCCTGCCCGCACAGCGGCACGGCCCCGCACGGCCCCCCTCCCGAGCGCTACCCCGCTGCCGGCCCGGCCCACCTGCAGATGGTTGTGCGGGGCGAGCTGCACGCTCGTCACCAGGTCGCCGTGGCCTCGCAGCAGCCGCACCAGCTCCTCGGTGGCCACGCTGTACATCTTCACGAAGTCGCCGGAGGCGCACAGCAGGAACCTGAGAGGAAGGAAAGCCGTCAGCGTCTCGCGGGGTCGCTCCGACCCGGAGTCCGGCCCGCCGCTTGCCTGGCACCGACGGAGAAGACGGCCCGGGCGCCGTGCAGGGCGCTGCCGCCGCATCGCACCACGCGGAGCGCCGCCGGCGCCACCATCTTCCTCGAGCGGAACCGCGCGGCCGCCCTTCCGCCGCCGAGCTCCGCCCGCTGCGCGCACAGCCCTGCCGCGTGCGCGGCGCCCCTTAACGGCCGTGTGCGCGTGAGGGACAGCGGGGCGGGCTCGGCGCCCTCAGCAGTCCCGCGCGAGAAGCGCGTTCGCGCTGAGGGACGAGGTGAGCGGGGCTGGCGCGTCGTGCGCGGCCGTCCGGGATGCCGCTGTTGCAGATCTCTGGTGAGCGTTTAGTCGGTTGTTAAACAGCCCGAGGTAAAGTAACGTGTGCGCTCGAACTGGAACGCGGGAAGTTCCGCACCAACACAAAGAAGGACTTTGTTGTCCGGGAGCGAGCTGCCCACAGGCCTGGGTCCCTTCTCTGGAGATATTCAGGCCCGCCTGCGAGCTGCTGCAGCAGGCGATGCACGGGGTGATCCCGGAGCTCCCTTCTCTCTGACCCCGACTGTGCTGTGACTCTGTCACGTTTTTATTAATAAACGTGTGCAACAGCAATATAACCCCATCACTTTATGACGTTAGTCATAAGCTCCAAAGATCTTGAGTAATAGACTACACGGAGCTCCCAAAACCCGTTAAGCTGAGGTGATAAATAGCAGGCGGTGGCACAAGCAGGTCAGGGCAGTGCACGGTCAGAGCAGCCCTGTATGTGGGACACATTACTTAACAGTTAGCATGACTACATACAAAAATCTGCTATCAGAACTTCCACATGCTGTGGAAACGATGTCAACAGTGACTGTGTTACCTTCGGAATGGTGAAGGGTGACCAACTTGGACTAGAGGAATTGGGAGCCCTACACTGAAAGCAGGGACTGCGCCCTGGGAGCCCACGTTCCGTACCAGTGGCTCAGTGCTGCTGTCATTCCTCCTATCCCATGCTTTTTTGTTTTTTACTCCTTTCTCCTGTTTTCACACTTTGAACTGATATTTCCCATCTCCTTGGAAGTCTTCCTGCTACCACGCTGTGAATCAAGCAATCTGATCCTGAAAGCCTCACCTCTGAAATTAAAACAGACGGTTGTGTACGGTACCTGTGGTCAGGTCTCACTTCGTGAAACCACTGATAATATTTTCCCAAAGTTTCCATATTAAAAAAAAATAAAAAGTGAAGATTGTTGTGTTCCAAGTCCAAGTGGTTGCCTTCAGTTCTCTGGTAGTCCTGGAAAGTGTTTTTAGTGTGTTTTTGTTAAATCTATGGCATCTGGCTTTTTCGTTCAGTCTCATAAAGCTTTTCTCTTTTTTTGTTTTGTTTTTTAAAAGAGGCCAAAACCTGGGCTAAGCACACAGACTGATGAATTTAAACAGACACAAGCAGAACAGCTCCTTAGAATTTTGGGGAGACTTGGGGAGTGAGAGTTACCAGGATGTATCTGGGTTGTGGTTTTCAAATGAGCAAGGAGCAAAAGCAGTCTCAGCTGTTGACCGTTCTAATTTGTGTTCATGTGGCTGAGGTGTGGCCTTTGTGTGGTTCTCTCATTTGTTCAGATTTACATCGAGAATATAAAATTTGTAGGCGCATCTGCACAAAGCCAAAGGCATTTGCTAATGTTTCTTCTAAAATTACATCTTGGTCCTGTTAGGGACTGCAGTGCTTTCAGCAGGTTGCTTAGTTAGGAGGAGCTGCGACTTCCAGAATCAAGTGCTACAAGGTAGATCATTTTATGATATGCACTGCAGTGAATCGGGAGAAGAGTTGAGACAGTAAATAGCCATTTGCATTTAGAATGCCTTGCAGAACTTCATGAGAAATGTTCCAAAAACCAACTGGAGAAAATGAATTTGTTCTTCAAGTCTACATGTTGTATGGGAAAGTAATTGTATTTCTTTCTCAACTTACATGAAAACCCATCCAGGCAAAAGCACATACTAAACAGATAATGCTCGTTTGCTTTACCTACTGAGTCTAGATTGTGTATTTGTTGCTTGCAAACTCGCTGCATCAACGCCAAAACCCATGTTAACAGTACAGTGGACAACCCTGACTTTGGGCAGCAGAATGAAGTTGCTCAAGGCAACCACTGCACCATTTCAGTGCAAGAAGTGAGTAATACAATTAAGGGCAAAAGCTTTTGACATAATAATTTTGCACTCCAGCTACTATTCAGCAGGTTTGCTTTTTTGAAAACTTCCTTCATTTCAGTCATGCAGCTTAACAGGATGGCTAGTTTTGTGCCTTGCTTAAGAACACTGAGAACAGTTGTGGCTACAAAAAGCTCCCTGCTTGTAGCCTGCATGCTGCTTTTAAGTTTGAGCATGAAGGTCAGGTAGTCAGCACACTTCAGAACACGACACGCTGTTCTTAAACTACACAGTGGGTCTTAGCTCTCTTATTGTCATAAATCAAGATCATAGGATGATAGACGTAACATTGACTGGTCTTCTATGCTTTTTTTGTACTAGTTCAAGGACTGGAAGGAGTAAAAGAGAATCTTACACTTGGCAGTCTTCATTATGGCCCCCTCCTTGGAAGCATCCAAGGCCAGGCTGGATGGGGCTGTGAGCAGCCTGGTCTGGAGGGACACATCCCTGCCTGTAGCAGGAGGTTGCAACCAGATGATCTTCAGATCATCTTGAAAGATCTCTTCCAACCCAAATCATCCTATGGTTCTAGGATTATCTCTTATAATTGCATTATTAAGGTGGAGAGGCCTAATTCCTTTGTTGTGTTGTATGAAAACTAGAACTTCATTGCCTTCTGAAAGAAAATAGAACATGACCGATCAGAGTTAAATATAGAAGAGGGGTATGTGATGTTCTACAAAGCTCCTTCAGTGGGGTAAATCAGTAGTTTTTAACTGGGAGGAAGAGATTTCAGGTAAGATCACAATCTTTACAACTGTGCTTCAGGACTGCTAGGAACACTAGAGGGTGCTACAAGAATAACTACAGTTTTATGAAATGACTATTTAAAGCTAGGAAAGCAGAACTGAGTTGGGATGTCCCACAGGGACCTCTGTACTAGTGCAGCCTTTGCACGTGTTTTTTTATTTATTAAGAGAAGAGCAAATAAATGCCTCATGGCACAGGACACAACATCAAGCTACTTACAAGTTTTTTTTCCATGGCAGTATAGAATCACGTAGACTCCTGTTTTTTTCCTTCAAGAACTTTCATTTTGAGACAACTTATGAACTGATAGACTAACCTAGCACATGATAAACAAACAAACAAACAAGATAAACCTTAGACAACAAAGTTTAAATTAGATGAATTTAAATCATTATAAAACAATTTTTAAAGCAACTACAATGGGATGCTAATAAGAGAATAGTAAAGACTGCAGGTCTAGGAAAACAAAAAGAGCCCAGGTACAGCATCAGTAGAAACAACAGAAAAGAGCTACTTACTTTTAAAAAGCAACGAGCAGGACACGGGGTAATGGCTGCAAGTTGTATCAGAGGAGGTTGAGATTAGATGTAAGAAAGAACTTGTTTTTTCAGAGTGGTCAGGCACTGGAATGGCTGCCCAGGGAGGTGGTGGAGTCGCTGTCCCTGGCAGTGTTCAACACGCGTCTGGATGACGTGCTGCGTGACAGGGTTTAGTGCTTGTGGTGGCAATGGCGATGAGGAGACGGTTGGACTGGATGATCTTGTAGGTAGTTTGCAACC
>NW_024963411.1:894-4705 GCF_019238085.1 Lagopus leucura | reverse complement strand
CCCCTCTCTGCTCTGCTGTCCCCACTCTTCATTGTTGTCCAGTCCCTATGCTGTCCCCTCTCTGCTCTGCTGTGCTGTCCCCTCTCTGCTTTGTGCTGTCCCCCCTCTGCTGTGCTGTCCCCTCTCTGCTCTGCTGTGCTGTCCCCTCTCTGCTCTGCTGTGCTGTCCCCTCTCTGCTTTGTGCTGTCCCCCCTCTGCTGTGCTGTGCTGTCCCCTCTCTGCTCTGCTGTCCCCACTCTTCAGTGTTGTTCAATCCCTGTGCTGTCCCCTCTTTGCTCTGCTGTGCTGTGCTGTCCCCTCTCTGCTCTGCTGTGCTGTCCCCTCTCTGCTTTGTGCTGTCCCCCCTCTGCTGTGCTGTGCTGTCCCATCTCTGCTGTGCTGTCCCCACTCTTCAGTGTTATTCAATCCCTGCGCTGTCCCCCCTCTGCTGTGCTGTGTTGTCCCCTCTCTGCTCTGCTGTCCCCACTCTTCACTGTTGTCCAATCCCTGTGTCCCCTCTCTGCTTTGTGCTGTCCCCTCTCTGCTGTGCTGTCCCCACTCTTCACTGTTGTCCAATCCCTGTGCTGTCCCCTCTCTGCTTCGTGCTGTCCCCTCTCTGCTTTGTGCTGTCCCCTCTCTGCTGTGCTGTCCCCACTCTTCAGTGTTGTTCAATCCCTGTGCTGTCCCCTCTCTGCTTCGTGCTGTCCCCTCTCTGCTGTGCTGTGCTGTCCCCTCTCTGCTGTGCTGTCCCCACTCTTCATTGTTGTCCAGTCCCTGTGCTGTCCCCTCTCTGCTGTGCTGTGCTGTTCCCATTCTGCTGTGTTGTTCCCACTCTGCCATGCTGTCCCACCTCTGCATTGTCCCCTCTCTGCTGCATCATCCCATCTCTGCAGCGTCTCATCTGTGTTGTCCCTGCTGTGCTGTCGTCCCTGCTGTGCTGTCGTCCCTGCTCTGTGTCGCCCCATCTCTGCCTCATCCCTGCTCTGCGTCGTCCCATCCCTGCCTTGTCCCATTTGTGCCTCATCCCCACTCTGCGTCACCCCGTTTCCACGCTTCCCATCTCTGTGCTGTCCCTTCTCTGCTGTCTTCTCCCATCCCTGCTCCATCCCCACTCTGCTGCACCTCATCTCCACGTTGTCCTGGCTCTCATGCAGTCCCTTCTCTTCCCTCAGTCTCCTCGGGCAGCGCTGTGCCCACGTCCCACACTTCATCCCCGGCGACGGCAGCCGGAGCCAGCGCTGCGGATCAGGATGCAGAGGATGCTTTGGCTGCAGAGCTTTCCAACAAAGGTCGGTGGGCGCTGCTGCGTTCCTGCCTGCAGGCCCTGCTGTGGGGCTGCCTGCCTGCAGCGCCCTGTTCTGGGCCTGGGCCTGGGGGGTGGGAGCTTCTCCCAAACCGAGGTGGGCGCTGCTGGGGGCCTTTGCCCAGAGCTTGGCCAGCTGGGTGAAGATTTGGCCTGGTTTGCCAAAGGTCAGCCAACAGTTGGCCAATAGTTGACCTGTGGTTGACCAAGGGTTGGCCAATGGTTGACCAGTGTTGACCACGAGCCAGCACTGTGCCCTGGTGGCCAAGAAGGCCAGTTAGACCCCAGGCTGCATTGCCCAGAGTGTGGCCAGCTGGGTGAGGCAGAGGTCTGGCTGGGCCGATGGTCACCCAACAACCGGCCAACAGTTGACCAGTGGTTGATTGATGGTTGACCAGCAGTTCACCAGTGGTTGACCAACAATTGGCCAACAGTTGACCGATGGTTGACCAGGAGCCAACAGTGAGCCATGGTGGCCCAGAAGGCTGACAGGACCCTGGGGTGCATTGCCAGAGCGTGGCCAGCAGAGTGAGGGGGTCTGGTTGGCTAATGGTCGCCCAGCAATCAGCCAACACTTGACCAATGGCTGACTGACGGTTGACCAGTAGTTCACCAGTGGTTGACCAACAATTGGCCAACAGTTGACCGATGGTTGACCAGGAGCCAACAGTGAGCCATGGTGGCCCAGAAGGCTGACAGGACCCTGGGGTGCATTGCCAGAGCGTGGCCAGCAAGGCAGGGGGGGCTTGGTTGGCCAATGGTCACCCAGCGGTTGGCCAGCAGTTGAACAGCGGTCGAATAGTGGTGGGACTCGACCAGCGATTGACCACAAGCCAGCGCTGTGCCCTGGTGGCCAAGAAGGCCGCCGAGACCATGCAGAGATCCCCTCCAACCCTACACATCTGAGGCTGTGGCTTTGATCTGCACGAGAAGCCGGAGCCCCCCGGCTGCCTGTCGCTCTGCTGCAGCCTCAGGGCTCCCGTTCCCCCTCTGCAGAGGACCTGGCCCTGCAGCTGGCCCTGGCCATCCAGCATGGCGACGAGGAGGCGGCCGCGCGATGCGCCGTGGCCCTGGCCCAGCAGCAAGCCGCGCTGAACATCTTGCTGAAGGAGTCCAATTATCCCGAGGATGAAATCTGGTGAGCGGCTCTGCCCTGGTGCCCCCACCCAGGCGGGGGGAAGGGGGTCACCACCGCTCCATTCCTAACGGAGCTCGTGGGGCAGAGAAGGGCTTTGAACCTGGAGCTGCGGTGACGGCACGAGGGCGGCGCTTCTGGAACGGGGGAGGGCAGGTTGAGGTTGGAGGGAAGGAAGAAATTGGTCACTATGAGGGTGGGGAGGCGCTGGGGGCGGGGTGGGGATCTGGGGGGCACAAACCCCCCGCAGACTGCCTGGAATTGGGGCTCACACCCGATGGTGAGACGTGCAGAGTGGGCGGGAGGAGAGCAGCATGTGGGGTAGAAGTGGCAACGTGCTGCTGCTGTGGAATGATAGCAGGTTGGGTTGGAAGGGTCCTTAAAGATCACAGAGCCAGGGAATGGTTGGGTTGGAAGGGTCCTTACAGATCGCAGAGCCAGGGAGTGGTTGGATTGGGTTGGAAGGGTCCTTACAGATCGCAGAGCCACGGCATAGTTGGGTTGGAAGGGTTCTTACAGATCACAGAGCCAGGGAATGGTTGGGTTGGAAGAATCCTGAAAGGCCATAGAGACATGGAATGGTTGGAAAGGTCCTGAAAGGTCATACAGATGTGAAATGGTTTGGGTTGGAACAGTCATTATAGACCACGGAGCTGTGGAATGGTTGGATTGGAAGGGTCCTTACAGATCACAGTGCCACAGAATAGTTGGGTTGGAAGGGTCCTTGAAGATCGCAGAGCCATGGAACGGTTGGGTTGGGTTGGGTTGGAGGGGTCCTTACAGATCACAGAGCCATGGAATGGTTGGGTTGGGTTGGCAGGGTCCTTACAGATCACAGAGCCATGTAATGGTTGGGTTGGCAGGGTCCTTGAAGATCACAGTACTGTAGAACGGTTGGATTGGGTTGGAGAGGTCCTTACAGATCGCAGAGCCGTAGAATGGTTGGGTTGGGTTGGAGAGGTCCTTACAGATCGCAGAACCATGGAATGGTTGGGTTGGAAGGGTCCTTACAGATCACAGAACCATGGAATAGTTGGGTTGGAAGGGTCCTTGAAGATCGCAGAGCCATGGAATGGTTGGGTTGGGTTGGGTTGGGTTGGGTTGGGTTGGGTTGGAGGGGTCCTTACAGATCGCAGAACCATGGAATGGTTGGGTTGGAAGTGTCCTTACAGATCACGGTACTGTAGAATGGTTGGATTGGGTTGGAGAGGTCCTTACAGATCACAGTACTGTAGAATGGTTGGATTGGGTTGGAGAGGTCCTTACAGATCGCAGAGCCATAGAATGGTTGGGTTGGGTTGGGTTGGATTGGATTGGGTTCAGTTGGGTTGGGTTGGAAGGGTCCTCACAGATCACAGAGCCATGGAATGGTTGGGTTGGGTTGGAGGGGTCCT
>NW_024963411.1:200-884 GCF_019238085.1 Lagopus leucura | reverse complement strand
TTGGAGGGGTCCTTACAGATCACAGAGCCATGGAATGGTTGGGTTGGAAGGGTCCTTAGAGATCACGGTACTGTAGAATGGTTGGATTGGGTTGGAGAGGTCCTTACAGATCACAGAGCCATAGAATGGTTGGGTTGGGTTGGATTGGATTGGGTTGAGTTGGGTTGGGTTGGAAGGGTCCTCACAGATCACAGAGCCATGTAATGGTTGGGCTGGGAGGGCATTGCCCCTTTGCTCCATCCCCAACCTGCTGCTCCCTCTGTGCCACAGCATGAACGTCGGTGTGGAGGACGCGACGTCGTCGGCCAGCATCACGCTCCTGGTGCAGCCCCACACCACCATCGCGGCGCTGAAGCAGCAGGTATGGCGCTGCCAGCTCCCACACGGCGTGGCACACGGTGGGGGGGGGGGGGGGGGGGGTCTCAGGGTTCCAATCCTGTTCGCAGATATGGCTGCTGCCATCACCATGTGATGTCCCACGAGCCGGGCCGGCAGCGGCACCGGTTCTCTGTGTCAGTTCATGGCAGGGAAATTTTTAGGGGAAAGAAAGGTGAAAGAATCTACGATTGATAACGTGGAATGAGAAGTGAGAAACTTTTTGGCTTGTATTGGAATGGTCAGGGTTGGAAAGGTCCTTGAAGGTCACAGAATCATGGAATGATAGCATGGCCTGGGTTGGAAAGG
>NW_024963411.1:0-190 GCF_019238085.1 Lagopus leucura | reverse complement strand
AGCATGGCCTGGGTTGGAAAGGTCCTGGAAGGTCACAGAATCATGGACATGAATCTCCAACCCCCTGCCACATGCAGGGCCACCAACCTCCACCTTAAATGCTAACCCAGGCTGCGCGGGGCCACATCCAACCTGATCCTTGGGGTCCCTTCCAACCCAAGCCATGCTGTGATGCTGTGATGCTGTGATG
>NW_024963410.1:0-2193 GCF_019238085.1 Lagopus leucura | reverse complement strand
AGATGAGTCCAAGCAGCACGCATTTTACTTTTGCAGAACACTTTATTGACCATTATTATTCCATGGAATTCGTTCAGACGGGAGAGCTTGCTCTCACAGAATGGGTGGCTTCATGCCCAGTTGCAGCAGGAGCAGCTGGAATCAAAGACGAGACCGGCCTGGCACGACTGCGTGAAGGTTTCGCCATTATTGCAGTTGTAGAATTTGCTCTTGTTGGTTGGATCTGCGTAGATGCCGTTGGCCTTGCCAGCACAGAATCCACTCCCACCTGAGCTGTCGGGATTGCTGCCGGAGCTGCCACTCTCACTCCCGCTTTCACTTCCTTGTGTATTACAGAGAACTGCGGTGGTGGTAGGACTGGGCGTTGTGGGCACACAGCCTGCGAGAAGAGCAGGAAAAAGCTTATTTTATTGTAGGCAGTTTCTCAGCTCTCCTTTTCTGCTGCTGGCATCAGCAGAAGAGCGACTAAACTTTGTCCTACTCAAAGTCTGGCTGGGTTCACTGTTGGCCTTTGAAAAATCGGGACTCACACGTAAGTTCCAATCTCACACTTTCATCCCTGGGGACGTAGAGTAAAGGGATGTTTCCAGCACAGTCTCCTGCTGTGGCTTCCACAAAAGAAGTGTGTCCACCAAGGCCTTACAAGTGAAAGTTCTTGGGCTTCTGAAGCTCTGCACCAGCAGCAAGCTAGTGGATCCCCTGCAAGCAAGCCCCACCACTCAGGTTACTCACTGCGGCTTTGAAGACCAAGAGCGTTCTTCAGGGTGGTAATCAGGGGATATCTGCCCTGTTTACAGAAAGTGCCAGTGAAGTCATCCATATCAAGGGCCCAAACCATAGCACCACCATAGTTGTTCTTCTTCAGCCAGTCAACCTGTGCAATGCCAGGGGGGAAATGACTGTTTGTCCCAAGACGTGCTACTGCAGAAGGGCTCCTGCTCTGTCCTTAGTACAGCTGCACCTCCCACCCACTGTACCTTGATGTTGAAGCTCTTGATGTTGTCATAGCCAACCCATTCACTGCTCTTGTAGGCATAGGGCACATCCTGGGGAGCATTCCAAACTTGTGTGCCTTCAGAATTCAGTAATGTGCAGATCTGGGCAGAAAGGGAGAAGGGGGAATTTTCTTGAGTATCATGCTCCGTGCAGCAGCCATTCAGAAAGTTCCATGAATCCTTTCTGTGAAATTATTTGAAGTAGTATCACAAAAGTGATATTATACACACCTCATAGTAAGCCAGCGTCCCAGCCTCCTGAGTGTAAGGTCCAGCAGGTCCTGGTCCTGAAGTCGGAGCTCCGAGACCATGATTAGATGGGTTTTGCAGTCTGAAGGTGTTTCCGTAGGTTGAGAATCCCACAACTGGTTTCTCAGCTGGGGCACCATTGCTTTTCCACTAATTCGTAGCATAATCCTGTTAAAAACAAAACAAAACAAACAACAAAAAAAACCCTGAATTACAGTCTGTGCAAGGTTTGGTAGACAGGATGGTGAATTCTTGCATTATTGTCACTGCTCTGACCACAGTGCTAACCTTTCTTACACAGGCTCCTAAATTACACTTACAACATTGAAATAGATATTGTCACCAGTGTCACTTGGGCCTTGGTATAGAGGGCTGTTCTCCCCTGTTTGTCCATCCCATGAGCCATGGAAGTCATAAGTCATCACATGAAAGTAGTCCAAGTACCTGCAGAGAAAGGTTGCTGTGTCTGCACCCTGGCCAGTTCCATCATGCAGACCCAACTGTTCCTTCAGACCTGGCCAAGGGCTGAGGCAAGTTCCTCCTTAGAGGGGGGGAGGCAGAGCACAGCACAGGGTGGGATTTGTGCTGAAGTTGTGGGAACTGAGAGATGTTGTCTGCTGGCTTGGAGTGGCTGGAGCCCACCTGCTGTTACCCTTCTTTCCCTCAGCTATCCATGTCTGCCCCAAACAGGCACTGCCTGCATGGCCTTCTTGCCCTGCACAACAGCGTGGGGGCTGCTCAGGCTCGGGACTCTCAGGATGGGCTGTGCCCAATAATGGCAGGAGGAGTGCTGCAAGAAATCTCTTGAAGGAAGCTCTGGAAAGCATACCAGAGAGTTTGCTACTCACTTTCCGAGCTCAGCAATCTGGTAGCCAGCCTGAATGTTGGAAAGTCCTGCAGCAACAGCAGCCGTGATCATGAGACGGGGCTTGTTCACCTGCTTGGCTTC
>NW_024963409.1:0-2056 GCF_019238085.1 Lagopus leucura | reverse complement strand
GCAGAGTAAGATAACAAATTCAGGATAGAAACTGCAGCTAGTTTACTGAGCTGTAATGCTGCCCTAACGTAATTGCAACTCTATTTTAGTGACTAGGTGATTTTCTTCATGAGGAGAAGATGGCTGCAGGTCATTAGCATGTCATTTTCTGAGGACAAGAAGAACACAAAATAGAAAAAGCCTCTACAGAAAGTTGTACTACTGAGTTTTGGGAGGAAAGTAATCAATAAACTTAACATTGCAATGACGTGTGTGTAGATGTGGTATTTGTTTGCAGAATCAAAAAGTGCGGGTTTGGAAGAGACCTTAAACTCCTCGCCCTGTGCAAGACCAAGACAGCCTCCAATTCCATCTCCACGAACGTTCTCCAAAGGCTACCTTAGCTCACAACTGGAGAAGGGACTGCTGCCACCCCTGTCTGGTACGGTGTGTGCAACCCTAGGGGGAAGACGCTCCGTCTCCCACCTGTCTGTCACCTGACCCAGCTCTATGCTGTCCCTTCAGGGCTGCTTGCTGCCACTGCTTGACTGCTGCCTCCTCTGTGAGGAGCTGTAGCCTGCTGTCAAACCTCCCCTCAGCCTCCTCTGGGCTGAAGTAAGTGTAAAAGCAGGGCAGCTTGTCACAAACCTTTACCCCCTGGCTCTCTCTGTCTTCTATCACAGAAGCAAAAAGGTGGGTGGAAAAGGTCACTAAGATCACCTAGTCTAACCCTCAACTCCTCCCTGCCCCATGCTTAACCTGTGAAACTCAATGCAACAGCAGCCCTTTCATCAGCATCTCAACAAAAAGAGACTGCTCCTGCTCCTCACGCATTCTTGTAGAAAAGAATTTCTTCTACTTTTCAACCAGAACCTCCTCTCGTGTAACTTAGGGCTGTTCCCTAGCACTAAGCTACATGGGAATAAAAGTGGATCTTTCCTTCACTACAGCCTTCTTTGTTGTAGTTGTGGAGAGTGAGCTTTAGCCCTCCACTGGACACTCTAATAAAATATATTTTTTTTAAGCTGTGGTCATAACTGCAGGCAGCACTCGAGGGTGCGCCACTGCAAAGCTCGTGTGGTACAACCAAGCCCAACATGCTGCAGGTACGGCTGGTACTCTTGGGGGCTGGGGCCTGCCACTGGCTGGCGTTTAACTGGTCCTGGAATGCAGCTCTCATTCCTTCCCAAGGGGTGGCTCACCAGCCTCTAATCCTCTAGTCTGCACATATAACTGGCATGGACCCATCCCTGGTGTAGAAACTCATCAACCTTGATGCTACTGTGACTGTACAGCATACTACTGCATTGAGATCTCTGTCCAAAGCCTTTTACCCACAAGGGCTCAAAAGATCCTCCTCATTTAGTGTTGTCCACAGACTTACTCGATCCACACTCAAGTCCCCTATCCTGAAACTGAGAAGAAAGCTGGCTCTGAAAACAAGCCCTGTGCAACTTATCTAGCCACTGTCCACCAAGCTCTAGCAATCCTGTTTAACACTGCGAGCCTCTTCTTGTGGGGCCAATTAATAGGTCACTGTTTTGTTGGTTTAAAGAATTGCAATTGGAAATGCTGCTTTCTAAGGCAGAGTTCAGTTTTTAGACATGCTTGCCTGACAGGGATTTTCCTTACATACTCAAACAAGTAACGCACGCTTAGAACTGAACTACATGTGAAGAAATTTCTGTAATCCAGGCATTCTCTTAAGCGGCTGAATACTGCTGAGCAGTGATTAGCTCAGACAAACAGTTAATAAACAAGGAGATGGCAATTAATAACCATAACAGACAGTTGAAGTTAATGGACACATCCTTCTAATACAGGAACATAACACAAGAAGCCTTAATTGGTAATAAATTAACAGCTAATGACTGAAGATCTCCTCCTGCTAACTGTTGGCTGTTTGTAACCCCTACTATCCAAGTTATTTCAATATTCAAATTTTATGCATAGTGATGCTATTACTACATATTCCACTCTTAATACCCTGAATGACTGAGTGACAAGTACAGTTTGCAGGTATAAGGCCTAAAACCACCAAAAAACCCCTTCTGTATTTCCTGGGCGCGCACATTCT
>NW_024963408.1:0-1439 GCF_019238085.1 Lagopus leucura | reverse complement strand
CAATCTATGGCGTCCTGCCGCCCCCCAAGTGCCCCATCCCAACCCATGGGGTCCCACTGACCCCATCCCAATCTATGGGGTCCTGCCGCCCCCCAAGCGCCCCATCCCAACCCATGGGGTCCCAACGCCCCACAACCACCCCACCCCAATCTATGGGGTCCCACAGACCCCTACACAAATCTATGGGGTCCCGCGCCCCCCAAGGGCCCCCATCCCCCCCCACGGCCTCTCACCGTTCTCCGCCACGTTCCCCCAGCCCGTGATCCAGCAGGGGGTCCCGAAGGCGAAGGGGTAACGGGGCTGGGGGAGGCAGACGACCCCCACGCGGGGCCCCAGGCTGACGGGGCTCCTCAGGCGGAGCAAAGCCAAATCATGGCCGCCCTCCACCCTCCTGTAGGCCTCGTGAACGACCACGGCCTCCACTTCTCTCTCCTGACCCCCGGAGTCGTGGAGCCGCAGCCGCCCCACAACCGCCTTCCAAGCTGTGGGGTCGGCGCGGCTCCCGTTGGGGCTGTGGGGCGGATGGGGAGCTTGGGGTCGTGCTGCTGGGGGTTCTGGGTGGCCCAACGGGGTTCTGGGTGGCTCAAGGGAGTTCTAGGTGGCCCAACGGGGTTCTGGGTGGCCCAATGGGCTTCTGGTGGCTCAAGGGAGTTCTAGGTGGCCCAATGAGGTTCTAGGTGGCCCAATGGGGTTCTATGTGGCCCACTGGGGTTCTGGGTGGCCCAGTGGTGTTCTGGATGGTCCAATGAGGTTCTAGGTGGCCCAATGGGTTTCTGGGTGGCCCAAGGGAGTTCCAGGTGGCCCAATGAGGTTCTAGGCAGCCCAATGGGGTTCTAGGTGGCCCAAGGGAGTTCTGGAGGGACTGTTAGGGTTCTGGGGATCTCAATGGGGTTCTGGGTGTCCCAGTGAGGATTTGGGGTGTCTTGATTGATGATGGGTGCCCTGGTGAGGATCTAGGTTGCCAATGGGGTTCTAGGTGGCCCAATGGGATTCTAGGTGGCACAAGGGAGTTCTATAGGGCCTCACAGGGTTCCAGGTATCTCAATGGGGTTCTGAGTACCCCAACCGAGTTTTGGGGTGCCCCAGTGAGGTTCTAGGTGGTCTAATGAGGTTTCAGCAGCCCAATGGGGATCTGGATGACCCAGTAAGGTTCTAGATGCCCTAACAGGGTTCTAGGTGGCCCAATGGGGATCTGGATGACCCAGTGAGGTTCTAGATGCCCTAACAGGGATCTGGATGACCCAGTAAGGTTCTAGATGCCCTAACAAGGTTCTAGATGGCCCAATAGGATCTGGATGACCCAGCGAAGTTCTAGATGCCCTAACAGGCGTCTGGGTGGCCCAGTGAGGTTCTAGGTGGTTTAATGAGGTTCTAGACTCCCTAACAAGGTTCTAGGTGGCCTAATGGGGATCTGGATGACCCAGTGAGGTTCTAGATGC
>NW_024963407.1:15237-25810 GCF_019238085.1 Lagopus leucura | reverse complement strand
GGCCGCCGCCGTCCCCGCCATGGCGCAGCCCGCGGGCCGCGAGCTGCCGGGCATCAGCACCGTAACGTACGTCTTCGTTTACAGCCCCGGCGGCCCGGCGGGTCCCCCCGGGCCCGGCCCCGGCCCCGAGCCCGCGCCGCACGCCGCGCCCGCCCCGCTGCGCGGCCCCAAACGGAAGCTGTACAGCGCCGTGCCCGGCCGTAAGTTCATCGTGGTGAAGAGCTACGCGCCGCAGGGCGAGGGAGAGATCCAGCTGAACCGGGGAGAAGCCGTCAAGGGTGAGTGCGGCGGGGATGCGGGCGGCGCTGCGGGATGCGGGCGGGGGTCGCGGCGGCGGGGGAGAGCGGCGGAGCGGAGCCGGTGGCGTTTGGCCCCGCGGTTCTGGGGAAGGGATGCGGGGCCGGGCAGAACCTCGGCGGGACCGGGGCCGCCGGGCTGCTGCAGGTTGGTCTGCGGGGTCTTGGGGCGACCGAGGGGGGCCTGGAGCCCGGGATCGGGGCTCAGCAGCGGAGCCGCGGGGCGTGGATGCGGGCGTCAGGTGTGGCGCCCAGGTGCGGGGCCTCGGAGCCTCGCTGGGTCCCTCCAAGCACCCCAGGCCCCGGCGCTCGGTGGCAGCTCCGTGGCACGGGCGCCGCGCTCAGTGCTGGGCTGGGAGCCCCAGTGAATCGGACGGCGCTTTGCTGGGGCGGTCTGTGGGCGCTGCTGGGGTGAGTGGCCCCGATCCAAGGCAGTGCCTGAGTACGGGTGGAGAGGAAACAGCGTCCATGCGGAGCCCCCAGCGCAGCCCCGGCGATGCGGAGCTTGATGGGAGACGGCGGCTGAGGGGGATGATGGCATCGCCCGGTACATTGGGCAGCTGCTTGGAAACCTGCCGTGGGTCAGGAGTCAGCTTCCAGCAGGTAGCAGTGAGAAGAGGCTTCCTCTGCAAGAACCCAATTCCAGCGTTTCACAGAAAGTTGAAGGATCTTCCTCCTTCTTTCCATCTTCCTGCTCTCGCTGCCGTGGGCTGGAGCTGCTCCCCTGACTGCTCACGTCAGCTCTCCGATCGGGGCGTCGCAGCTCGGGTGCACATGGGACCTTCAGGAATTGTCCTGAGCTGTGCACACCCACATGGCAGCAGAGCAGGGGGGCTGCAGCTGTGGCTGTAGGTGCGGTGTTTGCTGGAGGAGTCACTGCAGAGATGGGGCTTTTCCCTTCTTCACCCACTGAGCGGTGTTTTCCATCCTGCAATTCTTCATCTCGTCGTGTATTTGCGTTAGGGAGGTGGTCCCATAGCAGCCTGTAGTGATTGCAGCAGAATGTGTCATTCATGAACTCACCTGTTGCTGCTTGCACACATCTCTGAGCATGGGATGTGGTGCTGGAGAGGAGGGCTGCTTGCATCGCAGCGTGGCTGGGGCTCAGCAGGAGGGTCTCCCATGGTTGCCATGTGGGAAGGAGCTGCAGGGCAGGTGGGCTGCGTGCTGCTGTTGCGTGCTGCTGTTGCGTGCTGCTGTTGCGTGCTGCTGTTGTGTGCTGCTGTTTTGCTGCTGGTTTATAGCTAGAAGGACATGGAGTCATGGGCAGGCTGTCCTGGTTTTGCAGGGTGATCATAGAATCATTCAGGTTGGAAAAGACTTTTCAGATCAACAGTCCAACCCCAACCCATCCCACTGCCCACGTCCCCCAGTGCCACATCCCTGCGCTCACTGAACACCCCCAGGGATGGGGGCTCCCCGCTGCCCTGGGCAGCTGTGCAGTGCTGACCGCTCTTTGCAGCACAGGTTGTTCCCAATTCCAACCCAACCCTCCCTGTTGCACTCTGAGCCCATCCCATCCCGTCCCATCCCCATTCCCAGCGGATGGAGACCAACCCCTCCTTCACTCCAGCCTCCTTTCAGGAGGGGCACAGAGCGCTGAGCTCCCCCTGAGCCCCTCTGCCCCCCTCTGCCCCATCCCCTCCCCCATAGGACCTGTAGCATGGTGCGGTGCAGTGTGAAGCAGGGCTGCATTCCAAAGCAATTGCTGTAGGTCCTGCAAGAGATCCGGAGGTCCCTGAGCATTTCCTCGTGTTCCACTTAAGGTTGCACCCCATATTAAAAGCAGGTCGGCTCCTGCCAGGTTCCTGCCATGTCCTGGTGTGATGGGGTCGGTCTCGTGCTGGGTTTGTTGCTTTGGATCTTTCTTCGTTGCCATCCTGTCCCCATCCCCATCCCCTTCCTGTCCCATCCCCATATCCCCACCCCATTCCCATCCCTTTTCTTCATGAGCTGTCAGTAGGAATTGGGTTGAAAGGCACAGCGCGGGTCAGGAAGTGAGCATGGCAGTGTGCTGTGACCGTCCTGGTGGCCATTGGGTGACAAAGGATAACGACTGATGCTGATATTTCATCCGTAAGGCAGCAAAAGCATGTGAGGAGAGGGGAGTCTGTCCTTGAGCTGCTTGTCACTGGTAATGACAAACAAAATGAGATGTCAGAACCCCAAGCAAGGGGAGAACCGATCGGCACCAGCCTCGGAATGCTGAGGTTGCAGAGGGAAGGGGCTCCTGGCAAGGGGATTCAGGACAGCAACCTGGGAACAAGGGGAAACCAGGAGCACGATGAATGCGCCGGTTCTGGATCTCATTTCTTCACACGTTGTGATCAGGAGGAGTGATTCTCAAGCAACTGTTACTATGTGCACCCAACAGCAAGTGCTCCTCCATGGTGCAGTTCTCGCTGCCGTTCTGTGTTGCAGCATCCTGAGCCGCCCCACGTGGAGGGAACGGCAGCCAGCATTGCTGCTGGTGTTTGTTGGGTGTTACCATGGTAGTTCTCAGCTGCACTGGGGGTTCAGAGATGGGGTTATTTTACCTGTGGCTCGGGTTGTTGTAAGGCTGAGTGATCAGTGCTGGTTCCTCTGATTTCCTTCTGCCAGCACGCAGCTCTGGACAGCAGGACCTGGGGGTCCTGGTAGGTGAGGAGCTGCTCAGGAGCCATAGAACTGTGGGATGGTGTGGGTTGGAAGGGCCTCTAAAGACAATCTGGTCCCATTCCCTGCAGTCAGCGGGGACCCCCTCAGCTCCATCAGTGCTCAGAGCCCCATCCTCTGACCGTGGGTGTCTGCAGGGATGGGCAGCAGCACCTCTCTGTGCAACTGAGTGGTGCCTCACCTCTCAGCATGAAGCCCTCCCTTACTGGGAGCCTTACACCTGCCCAGGAGCTGCCCTTTGGGAGCTGCTGAGGTCTCTCCACTGCCACTCTTTTCTGGAAGCAGCTCCGGAACCTTCCAGGCTTTGTGCTTCTGCTGAGAAGACCCCTGAGATCACAGAATCTGGCCATAACAGCACTGCTCCCAGCTGCACGACCATTCATTGCAGTGCCCCGGCCACAGCAGCACCAGGAGATGCCTCCAAAGAGCTGCACCACAGCTGGAGGACTGTCCTGTGCTCACAAACCACCACTCAGTGCTGACTGGTGCTCACCCAGGATCAGTGCGGCCCCAAAGGGCTGCGTGTTCCATCAGTGGGGCTGGAGAGCAGCTCCCACCCTGTGCTGTAGTGTCCCCTGTTTTGAGGTCCCTCCCCCCCCGCCCCGAGCCCCATTTCTGTGTCACTGTTTGAGGCTGGCTGTCCCCATGAGCACCCAGGGCTGCATTGCTTCACTCTTGGCTCCCCAAATCCCTGTGGCTCTTGGGGACTGGGCTGTATAGGAAAGGACCAGTGGCCCAACACTGGGGTTGAGTGGGAGCTGGGGAGGGTGGGTGGGAGCTGGGGGGATCCCGGCACCCATTCCAGAATCACAGAATCACCAAGGTTGGAAAAGACCTTCAAGATCACCCAGTCCAACCATCCACCCATCCCCAATAGCTCTCACTAAACCACGTCCCTCAACACAAAACCCAAACTTGAACACCTCCAGGGTCGGTGACTCCACCACCTCCCTGCGCAGCCATTCCAGTGCCTGACCACTCTTTCAGAAGAGCAATATTTCCTAACCTCCAACCTGAATCTCCCCTGGTGCAGCTTGAAGCCATTCCCTCTGTTCCATCACTGTTACACGAGAGAAGAGGCCGACCCCCAGCTCATCACAACCTCCCTTCAGGCAGCTGTAGAGAGCAGTGAGGTCTCCCCTGAGCCTCCTCCTCTTCAGACTGAACAATCCCAGCTCCTTCAGCTGCTCCTCTCCATTGAGCCCACCGATGCTGGTCCCACTGCATGCATCCATCCAGGCTGTGCTATGGTGGTCGCAGCGCTGGGCTGCTGGTCGTGGTTGGAAGAGAGAAGAGTTTTCAGGACCACTGGAAGCTCTTGGAGACTTGGATGCGGGATTTCCTCCTGCTGGAAACCTTCCTGTGGAAGGAAAACCTAAGAATGGCTTACGGAGGTTAAAAGGAAATGAATAGAATAAAACCGAAATGTCTTGGGGAGCTGGAAGAACCTATTTTTTTTTGGAAGAAAAGGGGATTTTGTTGCATGTTTGTGGAACTGCATGGCCGGGCTGGCGGTGCCTGGCCATGCAATGGAAGAAAGGTTGAGGGAACTGGGATTGTTTGGCTTGGAGAAGAGAAGGATCCAGGGAGACCTCATGGTGGCCTTCAGTGCTTGAAGGGAGCGGATAAACAGGAGGGGAACGGCTGTTTGTGAGGGTGGATGCTGACAGAACAAGGGGAATGGCTTTAAAGTGAGACAGGAGAGGTTTGGGTTGGATATGAGGAGGAAGTTTTTCATGCAGAGGGTGGTGAGGCACTGGCACAGGTTGCCCAAGGAGGCTGTGGATGCCCCATCCCTGCAGGCATTGGAGGCCAGGCTGGATGTGGCTGTGGGCAGCCTGGGCTGCTGGTTGGCGACCTGCACACAGCAGGGGGTTGGAGCTGATGCTCACTGTGGGCCTTTGCAAACCAGGCCACTGTATGATTCTGTGCTGGGGATGAGGCACAGCCCTGCACCACTGCAGGCAGTTGACACGTTGGCAGTGCTGTGCCACAGTGCAGTTCCTCTTCTGGACCCAAGCAGGGCCCCGTCCTGGTGTCCCTTTGTGCAGTCAGCTCAGAGCAATGCACGGTGAGCTGCAGTCATTGCCTCACCTCTTGAAGCACAGATTTATCCAAGGGCAGCCGAGCACAGCCCGTGTTTCCCTTCTGGTTGTTTCACACTGAGTTTCAAAGCAACTGGATTGGTCCCATGTGAGGGATGCTCATGCTGTTGGCATAGGGGTGCAGCTGCCTTGCAGCTCCTGGGGCTGCGCTGCTGTGGTGCTGCTGGGCGATGCTCTGTAGCTGCGGGTCACAGAATCACAGAATGGCCAGGGTTGGAAGGGACCTCAGGGATCATGAATCTCCAACCCCCTGCCACAGGCAGGGCCACCAACCTCCCCGTTTAATGCTAAACCAGGCTGCCCAGGGCCCCATCCAACCTGGCCTCCAACACCTCCAGGGATGGACGGGGCATCACAGCCTCTCTGGGCAGCTGTTCCAACCCCTCACCTCTCTCACAGCACACAACTTCCCCCTGACATCCAACCTCCAGCTGCCCTCCCTCAACTTCAAACCATTTCCCCTCATCCTGCAGTTATCAACCCTTTCCAGGAGTTGATTCCCCTCCTGTTTGCAGGCTCCCTTTGGGTATTGAAAGGCTCCTGACCGTGGCTCAGCTGTAGGCTGCAGCCCAAGGGCTCGGTTGTGCCTCTCCTCTTGAAGCTCCATCTGCTCACTGCTACATAAATATCTGACCTCCTTCTCATCCCCGCTGCGCTCTTTTGGGCTGTTTATGGCATTCAATGGGTAATTGTGCCTGATGCAGGAAGGTGTCCATTTCTGTCAGTTTGTACAAGTGACTCCTTGGCTTAGGGATGCCTTCTGGTCCAGATGTCACAGAATCACAGAATTGTAGGGGTTGGAAGGGAGCTCCAGAGCTCATGGAGTCCAACCCCCTGCCAAAGCAGTTCCCTACAGCAGGTCGCACAGGTCAGCATCCAGGCAGGTCTTGAACATCTCCAGAGCAGGAGACTCCACCACCTCCCTGGGCAGCCTGTTCCAGTGCTCCTCACCTCACTGCACAGCCGTTCCTTTGCACATTGGTGCAGAACTTCCTATGCTGCAGTTTCCAACCGTTTCCCCTCGTCCTGTCTCCACTCCCCACTGAAAAGAGTCTGGCCTCGCCATTCTGCCCCCCCACACCTCAGATACTGATAGACCTGGATCAGGTCCCCTCTCAGCCTTCTTTCCTCCATGCTGAACAGACCCAGCTCACTCAGCCTTTCCCCATAGCAGAGATGCTCCAGGCCCCTCCCCATCTTGGTGGCCCTCCGCTGGACTCTTCCCAAGAGATCCCTGTCTGTTTTGTACTGGGGAGCCCAGAACTGGACGCAGTGCTCCAGGTGAGGCCTCAGCAGGGCAGAGCAGAGGGGGAGGATCACCTTCCTCGACCTGCTGGCCACGCTCTGTGCAATGCACCCCAGGATGCCATTGGCCCTCTTGGCCACAAGGGCACACTGCTGGCTCATGGCAACCTGTCGTCCACCAGGACACCCAGGTCCCTCTGTGCAGAGCTCCTCTCCAGCAGCTCATCCCCCAACCTGTACTGGTGCATGCAATTATTCCTCCCCAGATGCAAGACTCTACACTTGCTTCTGTTAAACCTCATCCGGTTTCTTACTGCCCAGCTCCGTCCTACAGAAGTTTCTGTTTCTGTTTCATTTTTTTGAAATCCCGCTCACCATTTTGTGTTTGTTCTGTCTCTGCTTAACCACACTTTGGTTTGCCATTAATGTGCCCCATTCCTTACGCCTTTTCCTGCAGTTTTCTTTGTGCCTCTTATCAAGCCTTCGGCTCTTCTCTTAAACAAGTTTGGTTTTCGTTCCAGACGAGTGGAGCTCTGTGATTACTGTCCTGGCAGCGTCCTGATGGGCTCTGCATCACTTTGGTTAAGTAGAGAGAACATAAAACGTGAAACAGACTAAATTCTAAAGAAAAGCAACCTCCTGGTGTTTAGAAATATCGAACTGTGTGTCCCTTTCCTCTCCTTCCTTGTTCACTTCTCCAATGTAATGCATGGAGGCGGCTGCATTTCACCTCTGGTGTTTCTCCTTGGCTCGCCAGTGATGCCCTTGCTGGGCTTTTCCAACCTGCCCATGGCTTTGTCCTCCCATTCATTGGAGGGGCTGCAATGGGAGGAGGGGCACTCAGCCCACAGCAGGGCTTGGGGCTTTTGGGGGCTTTGAGGTCGCTTCCAAGCCAACCATTCTGTGGCTCTTTAGGTCCCAAAAAGGCCGTGTGGGGCAGGAGGGCTCCAGCTGTGAGGATGCAGCCCATGGGGATGGGACCAGGACCTGTGTGAGTGAACCCCAGGGCAGCACCCAACAATTCCCCCAAGTGAGCAGCAATGCTGTGGGTCAGGAAGGTGCTGGGGGGGTGGTGGGTGCAGGGAAGGGCAAATTTGTGGGGCTCGTACAAGGTTTCCAAAGTGCTGCTGATGGTCTGACATCAATCACACCTTATGAGGAAGGTTAGGAGTGCCTAACGAGGACAGGGCAATGGGAAGAGGTGTCAGAATTGACTACAGCATAAAGAAGAAATGGAGATTCCCTGGGGACATGCAGAACACGCCGTCCCTCTGTGGTTATTAAAGCTGCCACTGGTTGGCATTACAAACTCTATTTTTAGCAGTCTTAAACTATGGTGAGAAAAAAATTGGTCTGGCCTAAAATTTTCTCACTCTGCTTAAAGTTTAATTCTTGCCACGGGTCAGGCTGCGCAAGCCAGGCTCGCTCAGCATACAATCACAGAATCATTCCAGTTGGAAAAGAGCTCTGAGATCAGCAGTCTGACCTCAACCCATCCCACTGCCCGCATCCCCCAGTGCCACATCCCTGTGCTCACTGAACACCCCCAGGGATGGGGGCTCCCTGCTGCCCTGGGCAGCTGTGCAGTGCTGATTGCAGCACAGGTTGTTCCCAATTCCAACCTGACCCTCCCTGTTGCACCCTGAGCCCATCCCCTTCCATCCCATCCCTGTTCCCTGCGGATGGAGACCAACCCCTCCTTCACTCCAGCCTCCTTTCCCCAGTGGCACAGCGCTGAGCTCTCCCTGAGCCCCTCTGCTCCATCCCGTCCCCATAGGACCTGTAGGACAGCGCGGTGCAGTGTGAAGCAGGGCTGCATTCCAGAGCAATTGCTGTAGGTCCTGCAAGAGATCCGGAGGTCCCTGAGCATTTCCTCGTGTTCCACTTAAGGTTGAAACAGTGGTTGCACGCTGGCTCTGGAAGATCTCATCCTTGCACAGATTTACGCTGAGTTTTCACATGATCGCTATCGACGAATCTCACCAAACCCCCACTGATCTGCGCCTCCCTTTCTAGCAGCGTTTGTGGGAATTCGTTTTTCGGAGTGTTTCTCTGCCCACCTCAGGACTGGGATGGAATTGGAATTCCTGGAGCAGCTTTGCCTTCGAAACAGGGTCAAGAAATTCATTCTGTTCCCTCGTTTGTTCTGGGAAGGTCATTTTGAAAGAGATGGGAAGAAGCCAGGATGCGGCTGGTGGCCGTGGCTCTGAGGATTACACAACCTCCCGGGATGGCTGTCTGTCATCAGTCCTGCTTTCTGCTGTGCTACATTTCCCTGAGTTTAGGGCAGGATTTTTCCACTGACAAAGTGTGCTGCGGGTCGGCAGCGCGGCCGCTGGCTGTTGGTGCTGTGGGGCTGAGATGTGCAACCACAGCCCAGCAGTCTGTCTGGAAATGAGGGAATCAATGGCCAGAAAGGCTGTGGGGAGACCTCATGGTGGCCTTCCAGTGCTTGAAGGGAGCTGATAAACAGGAGGGGAGCGGCTGTGTGTGAGGGTGGATGGTGATGGGACAAGGGGGAATGGCTTTAAAGTGAGACAGGGGAGGTTTGGGTTGGATGTGAGGAGGAAGTTTTTCATGCAGAGGGCGGTGAGGCACTGGCACAGGTTGCCCAAGGAGGCTGTGGATGCCCCATCCCTGCAGGCATTGGAGGCCAGGCTGGATGTGGCTGTGGGCAGCCTGGGCTGCTGGTTGGCGACCTGCACACAGCAAGGGATTGGAACTGATGCTCACCGTGGGCCTTTGCAACCCAGGCCATTCTGTGAGTCTGTGAAATGTTGTGCTTCACAGTTTGGGTAGAAAACAGTCAGAAAGCGAAGGGAAGACGGAGGAATGGTGCCAGTGGAACAGCACTGGGATCTCCGTGCCCTTTTTGGGACCTGTGCTGCTGTGAGCTGTTCTCCTCCAGCTTCGCTTTTCATCCAGGGACACAACAGAGGGGATTTTGCTCATTGATGATAAATACAAACTCTACGAACTTCTTGATGCTTCCCTTTCCTTCAGTACGAATTCTTCTGCCTGGGAGTCCTCTCAGCCTTTCCCCATCAGGAGGATGGGGGAATCTATCTCTGCAGCCCGCTTTGTCTTTGAAAACCTCCTTCCCACGATGCTGTGGGTTTTTCATTCATTCATTCATTCATTCATTCTTCACCTGCATGTTTTAATGATTTTTCTCCTCCTATTAATGGAGAGTGGTAACGATTGTTTCCCTTTTCAACATTTCTGTGCTTGCACTTACAAGCGAGGCTGCCTCAGTGCCTCTCTGAAATACATGCAGATGAAATTCCTGCACGCCTTCAGATGCTGCTTGCACGTTATGTGGCTGAGGTTGGATTGCTGCACAGCAGAATGCTATTGTTGGTGCCTTGCTTCTGCAGCAGCATTGTGCTGAGAGCTCCCTGCTTGCAGAACCACTGAGGTTGGAGAAAACCTCTGAGATCGAGTCCAACCCACCGCATCCCAATGTGCCCGGTGAGCAGAGGAAGCCTTGCTGGGGGTGCAGACAAATGAGATGCCATCCACGTTGCTCCATCTCCTGCTTTCCAAGGGGTGCTGCTGTGAGTGGCTGCTTCCTGAACCCCTTCTTCTGGGCCCGCCCTTGAGGTTCCTGCAGGCTCCCCTGGGTTCAGCGCTGCGTTTTGGGGCAAAGGACAGCAAACTGTGCGTGCATGAGCCCGACTCGCACCAAAAAACACCCCTTATTTTCTTGGTTTCATTTCCACCAGGCAATGCAAAGTGGCTCCGTGTCTTTCTCTCCTTTGTGCATTTTGCTTTTAGATGCCCTTTTTCCTTCCAAGAATTTTTTCTCTTGCAGATAACCCCTTTTAAACGTTCTTTGCCAAGCCCGTGATCCAATTTGTTCCTCATCCACTGGTTGTTCTCCGAGCGCTGCAGGACTTAAAAGTGCACACGCCTGGGGAGAAGCACAGAGTAATCCTCTTAATTTAACACTGAAGTGTTTTTCAGAAGGTGTGTTGGGGGGGATTTGTGCTCCTGAACTCCTCCTGAAGGTCCTTCTCAATTTCCTGTGCTTTGTCTACACCTGAGCTCTGCAGCAAGGCAGAATTTGTCCCTCAGCTGTGCACTGTGGAGCAATGTGTTGGAAGAGATGGACCCCACAGTGCTGCCAGAATAACAGACAACTTTATTCCCTCCTCAGAGTTTCTTCTTCCACAACTCCATACATTGTGTTTGGCTTTGTTGTACCTTGTGAGGTACAATGCCCATCGCAGTGTGTTGGGATTAGGGTAACCCCACTGCTGCACATCCATC
>NW_024963407.1:13050-15227 GCF_019238085.1 Lagopus leucura | reverse complement strand
CCATCTGTGTGTGTTGGGATTAGGGTAACCCCACTGCTGCACAGCCATCCGTGTGTGTTGGGATCAGGGTAACCCCACTGCTGCACAGCCATCTGTGTGTGTTGGGATGAGGGTAACCCCACTGCTCCACATCCATCCCCATGTGTTGGGATTAGGGTAACCCCACTGCTGCACAGCCATCCGTGTGTGTTGGGATTAGGGTAACCCCACTGCTGCACAGCCATCGCTGTGTATTGGGATTAGGGTAACCCAGCATCCCTGCTTTGCTCTGGGGGATGCTCCGAGGCTGCTGGGAGCAAGGAGGGCTGACTCACCCATCTGCATGGGGCTGGCTGCTGTACACAACCACACCTGAGGCCGCTGTCTAGACTCCCTGCAGTCAGTGGTGAGAAATAGCTCTTCCAAAGTGCAATTTATCTCATCCCAAGTTAGACATTTAAAATCAGTCTGATGAATCACGCTCTGAAATAGCCCATTTCTCTGTTGACTAGCTCAGATATAGATAGCCCTTTTGCTGTCTCTCTTGACCATTAGCAGGGGCTCTTGCAATCCACAGCAGGGATGTTGGCTTCAGCATCCGCTTCCCATTGCTCTGCTGTTGTCTTCAGCATCCCATGGGAGAAGTCAGCGAAAAGGACAGCGCTGATCTGACGCCTCACCTGTCCCAGATGGAGCTGACCAAAATGGTTGGTCTTCTCCAAAGTTATTGGTCCCTGACCACGAGAAAGATGTTGTGGCCCTGGGGCGTGTGGGGGGTCTGCAGCACAGCGCTGTGGGGAGCGGCTGGGGGAGGGGGACGGGGCGGCGTGGGGCAGAGGGGCTCAGGGGGAGCTCAGCACTGTGCCACTGGGGAAAGGAGGCTGGAGTGAAGGAGGGGTTGGTCTCCATCCTCATAGAAGGGGGATGGGATGGGAGGGGATGGGCTCAGGGTGCAACAGGGAGGGTCAGGTTGGAATTGGGAGCAACCTGTGCTGCAAAGAGCGGTCAGCACTGCACAGCTGCCCAGGGCAGCGGGGAGCCCCCATCCCTGGGGGTGTTCAGTGAGCACAGGGATGTGGCACTGGGGGAGGTGGGCAGTGGGATGGGTTGGGGTTGGACTGCTGATCTCAGAGCTCTTTCCCGACCTACATGATAACATGATTCTCTTGGAACCAGCAGACGTTCCCCACTGAACCATCATTCTTCCTTCCCACGTGGCTGAAATATTGCTTGGCAGAGGGAGCGAGAGCTGGGCGCTCGGGGCTGTCTGAGTGTACACTGCTCCACTTGAATACTCAATTCACATCTTTAGTCCCACAGTGATGAGGTTAATGATCAACTGAACAGGCCCAGAGGTGTTGTGCTCCTCACAGAGGTGGGATGTTTCTGTCGGGGGCTGCAGGAGGTTGGGGTGGAACGGTGGCTCCCGAGCTCTCCTGGGAGTGGGATTTCACCCCTGGCCCTGGGGATGCTGCCAGAGGGACCCAGGGCTGATGGGAGCAGCTCGCCTTGAACCCAGCTGTATTTGGGGGTTGCACACAGACCCTGCAGGGTCCCAGCCTGTGGGGCTTCCCAAGCAATGAGTCACTGCCTCTGGAAGCTGTCGCTGCTGGGAGCAGTGGTGGGCGGGAGGAGCCCTCCTCGGTGTGTTTTTCTTGTCTTGATTAAGAGTTAGCAGTGATCCACACGCTCTGCTCTTTGTTTAAGTCTCTCTGTCAGATGTGTGTGTGCTCCATTGTCATTTATCCCTGCTGCTTGTCGGAAGGCGAGTTTCCTTCCCCATGGGATCACAGCTGATGGATCTGAGCACAACGCGGGGCAGATACTGCGGTGCTCATGGGTGGGTGAGAGGTGCCCCCACCTCTGTGCCCAAGGGTCGGTGTGCCAACTCCTAGCTCTGGGAACCTCAGGGAACGGGGGCTGTGATCACAGCCTTGGGGCGAGATTGGGTGCAGGGCACTGCAAAAGCCAAACCCAGAGTGGAGATCTTGAATCACTACATTGGTAGAGTAGAATGATAGAACCATAGAATGGTTTGGGTTGGGGGGACCTTTGTAGAACCATAGAATGGTTTAGGTTGGGAGGGAGCTTTGTAGAACCATAGAATGGTTTGGGTTGGGGGGACCTTCGTAGAACCATAGAATGGTTTGTGTTGGGAGGGAACTTCATAGAACCATAGAATGGTTTGGGTTGGGAGG
>NW_024963407.1:10820-13040 GCF_019238085.1 Lagopus leucura | reverse complement strand
GGGTTGAGAAGAACCTTCATAGAACCATAGAATGGTTTGGGTTGGGAGTGAGCTTCATAGAACCATAGAATGTTATGGCTCTGAAGGACTTTCATAGAACCATAGAATGGTTTGGGTCAGAAGGGATCTCTGAGGGCCATCTGACCCCAGTCCCTGCAATGAACAGGGACACCCACAGTTCCATCCGATGCTCAGAGCCTGGACCATGGGTGGACGTCCCAGCAGACCTGTAGCAGGCTGGTGCTGAGAGCCTGTATTGCCTATTTCTAGATTACAAGGGATGAGGGTAATGATTTTCTGTGATTCCTGTGCATTACCTCTAGATACCAGGTAGTTAACTTTCAACGGTGAGAACAATCACAGTTCATTAGGAGCACAAGTGTCATGGATGGAGGCCGCTGTGTGAGGTTCTGCAGCAGGGCACAGTGATGCCTGGTGCTCCTGGGCACATGCACACACCTGGACAAGGAGCTCCTCTGCTGACTGCAGTGCTCATCGGGGGCTGTGAGCAGGAAGTTGGGGTCCCGTGGTGGCTGTGTGCAGGAGGTGGTCGGGGGCATTTGGCTTCTGACCGTTGTTCTTCAAATCTTCTGCAGTATTGCATCCAGGCCTGGGGAACCCAGGCACAGGAAGGACGTGGAGCTCTTGGAGCGGGTCCAGAGGCACTGAGATGTCAGAGGGCTGGAGCAGCTCTGCTGTGAGGAGAGGTTGGGAGAACTGGGATTGTTGAGCTTGGAGAAGAGAAGGATCCAGGGAGACCTCATGGTGGCCTTCAGTGCTTGAAGGGAGCGGATAAACAGGAGAGGAACGGCTGTTTGTGAGGGTGGATGGTGATGGGACAAGGGGAATGGCTTTAAAGTGAGACAGGGGAGGTTTGGGTTGGATATGAGGAGGAAGTTTTTCATGCAGAGGGCGGTGAGGCAGTGGCACAGGTTGCCCAAGGAGGCTGTGGATGCCCCATCCCTGCAGGCATTGGAGGCCAGGCTGGATGTGGCTGTGGGCAGCCTGGGCTGCTGGTTGGTGACCTGCACACAGCAGGGGCTTGGAACTGATGCTCACCGTGACCTTTTCAACCCAGGCCATTCTATGATTCTATGAAATCCTCTCTATTGGCCATCTGTGTGAGCATCTGCATGGCGCTGGGTGCTGAACGAACATCTGCCCACCAGCAGCAGCCATTGGAGGCTTTGTCTGCCAGATCCCACCATGCCTTCCCCCAGGGCCCACCCAGCTGCTGCCCGGAGGAGCAATCCCTGCTGCCCTGCGCTGCACAGCGCTTCGCCCACCGACAGCCACCGTGGCCTCTGACTTGGAACTGAAACGGTTCATTTGGTTCGGTTCAGTTCGCTCCCAAAGCTGTAATTATCATAAAAGAAATTATATTCGCTTTAATTCCGACGGAGAGCGTCTCCTTATAAATATGATTTGCTGTGACTAATACATTTCAGTTCAGATCTCTGATATAAATGAACAAATCTTTTTGCACGTGCACTGTAATGGATTTGTTCTGTCAGTGACGGACAGGAGGGGCTGCACTGGGGGCTGTAGCTTTGCTGATCTGTAGGATTTGGTTGGGGTCTCTGGGCGTCTCCACCATTGCTGCTGTTCACAAACTGCTGGATGTACAAACGGTCTCTCTAAAACCCCACTGTTTGACTGTTGGCTGTTGCTTTTCTTCTGTCCTCCGGGGTAAAAGAGTTTCCTTAGTGCCCCTTCCTCACTGAGATTTCTGTAGCTTCCAAACCAGGGAAGATTTGAAGGAGGGAAGATTTAGGTTGGATGTTAGGGGGAAGTTCTTTACAAGGAGAGTGGTTAGGCCCTGGAACGGGCTGCCCAGGGAGGTTGTGGATGCCCCGTCCTTGGACGTGTTCAAGGCCAGGTTGGACGGGGTCCTGGGCAACCTGATCTGAATGTGGATGTTTGGTGGCCCTGCTAGGCAGGGGGGTTGGAACTACATGATCCTTGAGGTCCCTTCCAACCCGGGTGATTCTGTGATTCTGTGATTCTGAGTCCTGGAGCACTTCTACAAATGCACACAAAAAAGAGAGTGCCTTTGTTCCCTCTAAGTTTGAGGTGTTTGTGGTAGTTGTTATGTTATCCAAGTTGTTATGTGTGCCTACAGCATGGCCTTGCCCTACAGCATGGCTGTGCCCTCCAACATGGCCGTGCCCTCCAACATGGCCGTGCCCTCCAACATGGCCTTGCCCTACAACATGGCCG
>NW_024963407.1:0-10810 GCF_019238085.1 Lagopus leucura | reverse complement strand
ACAGCATGGCCTTGCCCTCCAACATGGCCTTGCCCTACAACGTGGCCGTGCCCTACAGCATGGCCGTGCCCTACAACATGGCCTTGCTCTACAACGTGGCCTCACCCTACAGCATGGCCGTGCCCTACAACGTGACCATGCTCTACAACATGGCCTTGCCCTATAATATGGCCTTGCTCTACAACATGGCCTTGCCCTACAGCATGGCCTTGCCCTACAACATTGCTGTGCCCCATAGTGTAGCCTTGCCCCTTGGCTTGTCTGCAGCCAAGCCTGGCACCATGATAAAAATGTTTCTTCTGCCAAATGTCGTGGCAAACAAATCAGGCTGAAATGCCTTTTGTGGATGACCTCTAAAGACAACCTGTTGGATCCAGGGTTGCCATTTCAACAACATGCAGCCTCTTCCCTTGGAAACCTCTAAACGAAGACGACATTCCAGTCAGATGTCCTGAGGTATGCATAGAGCTGGCAGCTCTCCTTATTTACCTTCCAGAATTAGAAACCCCTTCATTAATTCAAGTCGGCGCCTTGTGCGTCTCAGCATGACCTTAGAGGCGTCCCAGATTTTGGCTGTGAGGGGAACGCGGACCTATTATTAGAGGGAAAGCTTGTGTTGAGCTTGCCAGGCTGCAGCGGCCGTAGGACCAATGCGTGCTGGGGCAGCTCAGCTCTCTGCTCACCAGGAGCTCAGGAGCTGCGCTCACAGCGAGGCAGGGCTGCAGCTGGGAGCTGAGCAGAGCATCTCCTGATGAGGAAAGGCTGAGAGCTCTGGGGCTGAGAGGGGATCTGAGCGATGGCTTCGGTCTGGCATTGCCAGAGCCGTGCTTGAGATGCACGTGTGTCCTCACAGCTCACACAAAGCACTGGCTGTGGTGGCTGGAAGCATCCCACTGCTCACCTCCTGTCTGGAATGCATCAACAGTTAGGTGTCAGCGCCTTCCTGTCTGCTCCTATATTTGTCATACAATCATGGAACCGTGGGATGCTTCAGGTCGGAGGGCCGTCCAGTTCCACCCCTGCTGTGGGCTGTGTGCTCCCCAGCTCAGGCTGCCCAGGGCCCCATCTGTGGCCACATTACATCCACTAGGCAAGTTTGCTGATGATACGAAGTTGGGAGGATTGGCTGACACGCCTGAAGGCTGTGCTGCCATTCAGTGAGACCTGGACAGGCTGGAGAGCTGGGCAAAAAAAAAAACGGATGAGGTTTAACAGAAGCAAGTGTAGAGTCTTGCATCTGGGGAGGAATAATTGCATGCACCAGTACAGGTTGGGGGATGAGCTGCTGGAGAGGAGCTCTGCACAGAGGGACCTGGGTGTCCTGGTGGACGACAGGTTGCCATGAGCGAGCAGTGTGCCCTTGTGGCCAAGAGGGCCAATGGCATCCTGGGGTGCATTGCACAGAGCGTGGCCAGCAGGTCGAGGGAGGTGATCCTCCCCCTCTGCTCTGCCCTGGTGAGGCCTCACCTGGAGCACTGCGTCCAGTTCTGGGCTCCCCAGCACAAAACAGACAGGGATCTCTTGGGAAGAGTCCAGCGGAGGGCCACCAAGATGGGGAGGGGCCTGGAGCATCTCTGCTATGGAGAAAGGCTGAGTGAACTGGGTCTGTTCAGCCTTGAGAAAAGGAGACTGAGAGGGGAGCTGATCCAGGTCTATCAGTATCTGAGGTGTGGGGGGCAGAATGGCGAGGCTGGACTCTTTTCAGTGGTGAATGGAGACAGGACAAGGGGAAACGGCCGGAAACTGCAGCATAGGAAGTTGTGCACCAATGTGCAAAGGAACGGCTGTGCAGTGAGGTGAGGAGCACTGGAACAGGCTGCCCAGGGAGGTGGGGGAGTCTATGGGTCCCAATGGGTCTCAATGTGTCTCTATGGGTCTCAGTGGGTCTCTATGGGTCTCTATGGGTCCCAACATGTCTCTATGGGTCCCAACGTGTCTCTATGGGTCCCAACATGTCTCTATGGGTCCCACTGTTCACTGGAACAGGCTGCCCAGGGAGGCGGTGGAGTCTCCTGCTCTGGAGATGTTCCAGACCTGCCTGGATGCCGACCTGTGCGACCTGCTGTAGGAACTGCTTTGGCAGGGGGTTGGACTCGATGATCTCTGGAGCTCCCTTCCAACCTCTACAATTCTGTGATTCTGTGGGCACCCACAGCTCCAGGGTTGGCTTTTTTTGCTGTTTATCTGCTTTTCTTTTAGGTAGACGAGGAGGTTCTGTTTATAAAGCAGCCCGTTAGCTTTGGTCTGCATGGCGGTGCAGAGCGGCTGTGTTCCATGGATGTGGGCTTGGAGGGGCCACGTCCCAGAGGTGCTCCTGTGCTCCGACCCCGCGCGGCTCTGCTTTGCTCTCAGCTAACACACATCCCATGGTTTTTCTCTTTTCATTTTCATTCATGCTTCGCAGTAGACGAGCAGCTTCGTGAACTAGGTAACTATGATTTTTTTTTTCTCTGTTTTTTTCACTTTCCTCTGCACCTTTTTTTCCAGCCTTCTCCTTGCTGTGCCTTTTCCAGCCTTCTCCTTTGTGTGTAGCACTTAGTGCAAACCTCTGCACCTTCCCTCTTTCTTCCTTGATCCCGCCGTGTAGCCTGGATGGGGCTGTGTAGTGCAGAAGGGGCTCTCCTTCCCTGCCTTGCCGGTCCTTCCACAATCCCTGCAGTTTCTCTCTTCCTGCACGTCCCCCTGTCAGGGGCTGGGGAACACCAGCAGTGGGGGTGTTCCAGCAGCTTCCCAACATGTTCCTTCCTCACGTGGGGCTCAGTGAGAGCTGAGCCATTTGAGCCTCTGCAGAAGTTGTGCTGCTGCTGGGTGCTGTGTGCCCGTGGGGGAGCGGAGGGCTCAGCCCTGTGCTTCCCCTGGGAATCATGGAATCAAGGAACATGATTTCATGTTCTTTGGGTTGGGTTGGAAGGGTCCTTAAGGATGACAGAATCACAGAACAGTTGGGTTGGAAGGGTCCTTAAAGATGAGAGAACCATGGAATGGTTGGGTTGGAAGGTCCTTAAAGATGACAGAACCACAGAATGGTTGGGTTGGAAGGGTCCTGAAAGATGAGAGAATCATGGAATGGTTGGGTTGGAAGGTCCTTAAAGATGAGAGAACCGTGGAATGGTTGGGTTGGAAGGGTCCTTAAAGATGACAGAACCATGGAACAGTTCTTTTGGAAGGGTCTTTAAAGATGACAGAACCACAGAATGGTTGGGTGGGAAGAAGGGTCCTTATAGGTCATAGAATCCCACAGTGGTTGAGTCGGAAGAGTCCTTATAGATGACAGAACCACAGAATGGTTGGGTTGGAAGGGACCCCCCAGCCCCACTCCTGCCATGGGCTGGGTGTCCCCCCCAGCTCTGGCTGCCCAGGGCCCCATCCATGGCCTCGGGCACCTGCAGGGATGGGGCACCAACAGCTCTGGGTAGCAGTGGGAAGAATGGGATGGTGGCAGTCAGCACTGAGATCAGGGCCTTGTGGTGGTGGTGGCTTGCCAGATGTCGGTGTTGGATCCTTGTTGGAGGACACATGCCCTCCTCTAGGCCCTGTCCCCAGGCTGTGTCCATGAGGACCCCAAGCGTGGCTGCAGGCAGCAGGAGCAGCACTGATGTCCCTCTGGGTCCCTCTGGGTCCCTCTGCTCCCACCTCTGCTCCTGGGAAATGGGGTGCTGGGTCCCACCAGGAGCACCCCCCTCATTCTGTGCCTTCAGAGGGTCCCCAGCTGGCTCTGGGGTGGTGCCATGTGTTGGCACATGGCTTGGCACTGCGTGGCCACACAGCTGTGAGCCATCCATGCTGCTGTTCTGCGTGGTGCAGGCCCAGGAACGGAGGAACTCTGCATGGAGTCACACTGAGCAGTGGTTGGCATTAAGCATTGCTGTGGTTGGCAGCTGCAGGCGAAGCTGGCAGGCGGATTTCCATGCACCTCCTGTGCTTTGTGTAGACTTGCTGCTCTCATCTGTGGTGTCTTTGTGGCCCCCTCATGGCAGGACAGCAGGAGCCCAGAGCCACAGAACATCCTGAGCTGCAAGGAACCCACAGGAATCACAGAGCCTGGCCTCTGGCTGCACTCAGCATCGCCTGAACCCAAACCACGAGAGGGGAGTCCCACAGCTGCCCAAGCTCTGGCAACCTGGGGCCATGAGTGCTGCCCTGGGGGCAGTGGCTCCTCATGGGAGTTTCTCCCTATGATGGAGTAACACTCAGGAGTTAAAGATGAGGATGCAGAGAATCTGGGGGATGGCTTCAGGACAGCAGGCAGCAAAAGGAAAGAGAGAAGCAGGAGTCCAGGAGCAGTTTTTCCCCCCTGGGATGGACCCAGACCTCTCACCGTGCCCAAGGAGAAGGGAACAGCTCTGAGCATCCCCCATAGAATGGCTCTGTGCATCACCCATAGAATGGCTCTGAGCATCTCCCATAGAATGGCTCTGTGCATCTCCCATAGAATGGCTCTGAGCATCTCCCACAGAATGGCTCTGAGCATCCCCCATAGAATGGCTCTGTGCATCCCCCCGTGTGCCTACAGACCCTGGGAGGTTGCACCACCTGTGTTCACCTGCGTCTGGCTTTGAAACTTAAAACTGTTTCCAAAAGCAGCTGCTTTCCTGTGTGGGTTGCAATGAACGCTCAGCAGAGACCTTTTCTGCCCAATCGAATCTGCCCTTCTGACACGTCCAAATGTCGCCTCTTCCCTTCTGAATATTTAAGATTTTTGGTTTGGTTTTGACATTGTATTAATAGAGAAAAAAAAAAAAAAGGCTTTCTTTCGATTTCAGTTCTCAGCAAAAACACTTCAGGGATCGGCAGAACTTTGTTAAGGAGCTGCTGGGGCCGATGTTTGGTGCAGGGATCTGAGCACAGCCGTTCACCTCGGGCACTGGGAAGGTCACTGATTGCCACGGGGACCTTGTGGGGCGTCGCAGCTCACCACCAGCGTTTGGCCCCTGGTAAACCATCACTGCTGGGATGCAGTTCAATTTGCAAATGGTGGTTCTGCTCAGGAGAGCTTCCTGGGGCTGTGCTGACTCACGGGCAGTGCTCTGCTCTCTGCTCGGCTCTCCTGTGGAGCTGGCAGAGCACAGCACAGCCCTGCTTGGGTCCCAGCCATCGTCCGGCACTGAGTGCGAGCCCTGCTGTCTTTGAGGAGCAGCAGAGCGTGCCGGGTTATCTTCAAGCAGCTCTCATTACCAAGCACAATAACGAGGCACAGTCAGGGTAGAAGTGCTTGCTTCAAAAGGAAAAGGGGGAAGAAAGGAGTTATCAAGATCTGCTTTGAACAGAGCAGCGTTTCAGCTCTGCTCAGGTCCTTCTCACTGGGAAATCCCAACACCATTTTGTCCTTTTTAGTTCTTGGAACCTTTGACTCGTAGTTGAGAAATGGAGGACCTCCATCAGTGACTCTTAGTGAAGGAATGGAGCACCTCCTTTGGTGGTGCTCTTCATCCTTGGCGTACCAGCAAGAACTTTCCTAAAGATTGAGTATTTTTCTCCTCTCCCATCATTTTTTTTCCTCTTTATTTCCCCTCTGAAGGCTTTGTCAGGGCCTCTGCTCTGCAGCTTGCTTGCCACGCGGCTGGAAGGGTTTGGAGCTCCTTTCCATCCCCGCTTATCCAGACACGGGTTTCTCTTGCCTTCCTAGGTGACTTCATTAATTAGCACATTTCCCCTCCTTCGAAAGGTTTCGCTTCGCTTTGCAGCGCTCGTCTCACGGAGAGCATATGCTGGAAGCCATGCAGCAGAGGCGGCGTTTGCTGCACAGACACTGCAGGGCTGCCAACTCTCATCTCCTGAGAGCCCACCTGGCACCAGGATTACCGATGGCAGCAAACACTTCTCAACTGTCAGAGCCGACAGCAGCCACGTGCAGGGCAGCGCTTATGAAGGGATGCGATAACAGAACCTCTTCCCCACCTCTGGGGTTTTTCTTCTTCACAAGATTTTCAGCCTTGTTTTTTCATAAGAAGCCCATCTGGCTCTCTGGTCACGTTACGTGTTGGGCGCTGACCTCTCCGTACCCATGAAGCGCTCTTGCAGCACCACAAAGATGACTGGCACTCTTGGTGTTGTTCAGTTCATGCTCTCCTCCTGATGTATTTTGCTTCGTTGTGCTGGCAGCTCTGCAGAGGTCTCAGATGTTTCTTTGCTTTGGGGGTCACTTGGTTGGAAGGCAGTTGAAGCTGACTGGATGGCGCACAGCAAAGTGCTCTCCATGCTGGACCGGTTGCCCCGTGAGGCTGTGTAACTCAAACTCCTTGTGTCATTACAGCATCTCAGTTAGCAGCAGCTGATTTTCTGTGATGGCAGCTCAGTGGAAGTGCATCTGCTCCGCGTTGTTGTCCCTTAATACAAGAATCTGACGATGGCTGTGTTTGACCAGGACTAAGGAACAGCTGGTGCTGCTCTTGTCCACGGCAGTGGTCCCATGCCGGGGGTGTGGAGCGGGATGGAAGTCAGGAGCTGCATTGGGCACAGCTTGGGAGTTACACCCGTAACAACTCACGGATTAATTTGCAGCTCCTGGTCCATTTTTTTTCCCTTCCATTAATTTCTCCATCTGAACCCATGTAACTCACACAGCCAGTAGCATCTCTCTTGGGAAGAGTCCAGCGGAGGGCCACAGAGATGGTGAAGGGCCTGGAGCATCTCTGCTATGAGGAAAGGCTGAGTGAACTGGGTCTGTTCAGCCTTGAGAAAAGAAGACTGAGAGGGGACCTGATCCAGGTCTGTAAATGTCTGAGGTGTGGGGGGCAGAATGGCGAGGCCAGACTGTTTTCAGTGGGGAGTGGAGACAGGATGAGGGGAAACGGCCGGAAACTGCAGCATAGGAAGTTGTGCAGCAATGTGCGAAGGAATGGCTGTGCAGTGAGGTGAGGAGCACTGGAACAGGCTGCCCAGGGAGGTGGTGGTGTCTCCTGCTCTGGAGATGTTCCAGACCTGCCTGGATGCCGACCTGTGCGACCTGCTGTAGGAACTGCTTTGGCAGGGGGTTGGACTCCATGAGCTCTGGAGCTCCCTTCCAACCCCTACAGTTCTGTGATGCTGTGATTCTGTGATCCCACGGCACAGCGTTCCACATCCAGAGGTTGTGTGAACGTCAGAAGGGCAGGGGCTGGAGGCAGCTCTGGGTCTCCTCCAAGCACAGTGCCCACGACCATGGCCAGACGGCTCCCAGGGGGTCTCCAGGGGGCTCTTAGGGTTGGTCGATGCCTCCAGCACTGTGAGGAGCAGAGGGCAGCTGGAGCGCCTGCATCCGCCTCTGGCCATTCCCATAACCTCACAGCAATACTGCTCCATGCAGTATTCCTCATGCAGAGGCTGTTCCAGAGCTTCACTCTCATAACCTCCTCCTGGAGCTTCTTTCACGTCTCTCTGTCCCTTTTGACATGGGACAGCTGGAATGGTGTGCATCCTTAAATCAGTGGGCACGACTGGGGGCACAGAATCATAGAATGGCCTGAGTTGAAAAGGACCATAATGATCATTTAGGGTCAGCCTTGCCCTTGCCTGGTCCAATTGGGTCCTCTGCTAACCCGAGGAGAGGCAGTGATGGAGGCTGTCTGAGGTCCATCAGGAAAGAAGGGAATTCAGCAGCACCGTTAGTTAATACCTTGTGTGTAAGTAATAATGTTGAATCTGGTCTCCTTTGGATTCCAAGGACTGTGAAAATGTGGCACTGAGGGTTTGTTGGGATGGTGGGATCTCAGAGATTCTCCAGCCTTAATGATTCTGCGATGCTGGTTTTCACTGTTGAATTGTGTGGCTAAAGGATGGTTGTCACCTGCTCACTTTTTAGGCAGAAGCAGGCTCTAAAAACCTTTCAAACCTTGCTTTGCACGTGGAAATGGAAGAAAAAATAAAGGAACATAGAGTAGTGTAGACTTCCAATTTAACATTTCCTCTCTGCCTCGGAGGGAGCAACGTTTGGAAGCCCTGTGAGCAATCGCTCCTTTTTTGCTGCACGTCGTTTGGGGAAGTGATGTGAAGGGAAGCTGTCAGATGGGACAAATGAGCATCGCTCCACTCCTGGTGCTGTTTTGGGTACCGTAGAATCACAGAACCCCAGAAGGTCGGGTTGGAAGGGACCTTAATGACCATCCAGTCCCACTCCTGCCGTGGGCGCAGTCTGCCCTGAGCCCATCCACGCTCTCAAGCATCTCCAGGGATGGAGCAGCCGCAGCTCTGGGCAGCAGTGCCAGCACCGCGCCGCCTCTGGCTGAAGGATTTCCCCCCATATCTGACCTCAGTTTCCCCTCCTTTGGTTTAATGCCGTTCCCCTTTGTCCCATCGCTCTCTGCCTGTGTACAGAGTCACTTCCCTTCCTGCTTATAGGCTCTGTTCAAGTACTGGAAGGCTGCAAGGCGGTCTGCCCGCACCAGTCCCTTCTCCAGGTTGCACATCACCTCCCTCATCCCTTCCCCACACAGAACTGCAACCCCCAATCATCCCAGTGCCTTCCTCTGGCCCCGTCTGGAGCCATGGCCGGGAGCTCCGTGCCAGCCCCCACAGCCATAGGGCTGCATGGAAGCCCCACAGAGGGCTGAGTCCTGCACTGCTTGGTTCTGTGCTGCCTGCAGAGCTGCGTTCCTGGCTCAGATTGCTGCAGCACGAGCACATTCCTCTGCCCAGGCCAGGGCTGCCCGTTCCCTCCGTGGGCACCACAGGAATGGGCTGCGGGGGTGGCCGCTAATCAGAAATGAATCCTTCCTTTCATCTGCTCCCTTCCCTCATTCACTTTTGTGTGGGTGTTTCTGTCTGGAGCAAATTGGATTGCAGGCTGATGGAGCAGAAGCCTCTGGGAGGAGCGGTGAGCGGCAGCGCGGCGTCGGATCCTGCTGGTCCCCATGGCTCCATCCATCCCGGCCCCGTGGCCGCCCCACTCGTGCCGATTGCTCGCCTATTATTTTCCATGACAGACTTCAGAAGAGAAAATGACGTGTGTTATTAATCACGGTGAGGTTCCCAAAAGGACCGAGCAGAGTTGTGGTGTCTGCTGTTGGTTTCACGACGCGCCGTAGTGCTCACAGTGTTCTGCTTTCCACCCAAACTTGGACCTGTAGGCATGCGGTCCCTTCCTCCTCTTGCAGGTTCTGGGTAGAGGACATCCCTGCTCCCCATCCCTACATGGAGGACATCCCTGCACTCTGGCCTTTCCCTGCCTATATGGATTAAGTTTTTCGGGTCAGCTCTGAAGCCCTTTGGTACAACTCACCCAGAGGGTGGTGAGGCACTGGCACAAGTTGCCCAAGGAGGCTGTGGATGCCCCATCCCTGCAGGCATTGGAGGCCAGGCTGGATGTGGCTCTGGGCAGCCTGGGCTGCTGGTTGGTGACCCTGCACATAGCAGGGGTTTGGAACCAGATGAGCACCGTGGGCCTTTTCAACCCAGGCCATTCTATGATTCTATGAACTCCCCTGGGTCAATGGCACCGAGCATTTCTTCCATCTGTGCTGCAGAGCAGAGGCACAACCCTGGCACTGCACAGCACCTTCCCTGCTGCTTCCCCTGGTGCACTGCAAACAGATGGGGAGACCTCAGCACAGGAGAGACACCAACCTGCTGGGGTGCATCCAGAGGAGGGCCACAAAAAGGGTCTGGGGGGCGGAAAAGGGAAATTTAGACTGGATGTAAGGAGCAAGGTCTTCAAGCTGAGGGCAATGAGGCGCTGCACAGGTTGCACAGAGGGGTGGTGCTGCCCATCCCTGCAGGCACCCATGGGCAGGGGATGGAGCTCTGAGCACTGATGGAGCTGAGGGGGTCCCTGCTTATTGCAGGGAGTGGAAGCAGACGCCCTTTAGAGGGCCCTTCCAACCCAAATCCCTCTGTGATCATTGATGGAATCACCCCTGGGTTTGCTCTCTGCCATCGCAGGCAATGGGGCCGCAAGTGGGTTGAGCTGGGCAGCCCCAGCACTGCTCTGCTTCTGTGCTTTGTACCAAACCCGGTGCATTTGGGATCACAGGAGATGTTTAATTTCCAGAGTGCTCCACTTCTGCTTCTGAGAAGTGCAGTGTCATGCTGCAAAGCACTTGGGCAGGAGGAGAGGTCTGTTGCTAATTAGAGAGCTGCAAGCTCTTGGCATTTGAAATTGCAAAGGTGTTCAGTGGGCTGCTCAGGAGTCTGTGATCTGGTAATTCTTATTCTGAAGAAAGCAGCAGCAGAATGGCTTCCCAGCACTGCAGGGCAGGGCAGCTGCAGGGAGCAGCAGCGATGGGCAGAGTTCATAAATGCAAACGGTGCACGGGAGGAAGAATAGCCCAAATACTGCATGGACAGCTGAGGGAGTCGGTTGGCTGTCGGCGTTCAGATAGCAGATCTCAGAGAGATTGCTGCTCCATCACGTTGTCAATAATGATTGTGAGTAAAGAGATCAGAGGCGCTGCTGCCTGTGAAGTCAGCGCGGTGCCAGGAGCTGCTGCATCGCACCCAACAAATTCATTATAATTATTAGAACAGAAGTGATCAACGGGCAAGGGGTGAAGCTGTGATGGGCCCCCATCGGGCAGCCTGAGGAGCCCTCAGCTGTATTAATGATGCAGAGAGGGTAACAGGGCTGGTCGGGGTGGTCAGTGGTCCATGGGTCAGCGGCATTCGGCAGCATCATCTGCACAGGGAAAAATCCAAGTGGAATTTAGGGCTTATCTGGGAGACAAATGGATGGGTCTGTGGTGGCGTGGGGAGGCTGCTTGCAAATTCTTCATAGGGAACGGAGAGGTGCTCTGAGAAATGTTGGGTCCACCCTCAAGGCACAGGGGAGCGCAGAATCACTGAATGACCCAGGTTGGAAGGGACCTCAAGGATCACAAAGCTGCAGCCCTGCAGCCAC
>NW_024963406.1:1743-2500 GCF_019238085.1 Lagopus leucura | reverse complement strand
CAATGTAGGTGTCACCGATGGCACTGTGGGGTCAATGATGGCACTGCAGGGTCACCAATGGCACTGAGGGGTCAACCATGGCACTGCGGGGTCAACAATGGCACTGTGGGGTCAACGATGGCACTGTGGGGTCAACAATGGCACTGTGGGGTCAACGATGGCGCTGTGGGCTCAACCATGGCACTGTGGGGTCAACAATGGCACTGTGGGGTCAACGATGGCGCTGTGGGCTCAACCATGGCACTGTGGGGGCATTAATGGCGCTGTGGGGTCAACGATGGCACTGTGGGGTCAATAATGGCACTGTGGGGTCAACGATGGCACTGTGGGGTCAACGATGGCACTGTGGGGACATTAATGGCACTGTGGGGTCAACAATGGCACTGTGGGGGCATTAATGCCAATGTAGGTGTCACCGATGGCATTGTGGGGTCAACGATGGCACTGTGGGGGCATTAATGGCACTGTGTGGTCAACGATGGCACTGTGGGGGCATTAATTAAACTGTGGGGTCAACCATGGCAATGTAGGGGGCAACAATGGAATTGTGGGGTCAAGGATGGCACTGTGCGGTCAACGATGGCACCATGGGCCACATGATGGCACAGTGGGGTGAACGATGGCAATGTAGGGGTCAATGATGGCACTATGGGGTCAATGATGGCACTGTGGGGTCAACGATGGCACTGTGGGGGCATTAATGGCACTGTGGGGTCAACAATGGCACTGTGGGGTCAATGATGGCACTGTGGGGTCA